>NC_045993.1:8735067-8967567 GCF_010909765.2 Amblyraja radiata | reverse complement strand
AAAGTGTTTCCTGGTCTCTGTTCTAAATGGCTTACCCCTTATTCTTAAACTGTGTGGCCCCTGGTTCTGGACTTCCCCGACAGACTCCACAGAATGAGACCAAACGCCAATTGGAGGAACAGCACCTCATATTTTGCCTGGGCAGTTTACAGCCCAGCGGCGTGAAGAGTGATTTCTCTAACTTCAAGTAACCTTTGCACCCCCCCCCCCCCTCTCTCCGTCCCTCCCCCCACCCTAATCGTCGCCCGAGTTCCACTGTCGTCCTGCTGAGTTTCACGCGCTATCACCTCCCCCACAGCCAACAATGGAGCATTGTGGGCTCCACCGTTCCTTGAGCTCCGTTGCTGGCTTTGATTTGTCCTTTCGCATTTCTTTTCATTCATTCATTTGTTCTATGTACCTTTTCATATTTCTCATTTTCCTCTCCCCTGACTCACAGTCTGGAGGAAGGTCTCAACCCGAAACATCACCTATCTCTCACCAGATTTTAATATCCATCCCCCATAACCACTGATACATTCCCTATAACTAGATACACTTTATGTATTAAACGCAGTCACTTGGTATCGCCCATGTTAATTTTGACATATTCCATGCAAAACTCCATGCACTCCAGATAACTGGACACTAAGGAAACGTTTGCAAACACTGATCGCTTTAGAGATACAGTGTGATATTAATACCACCGAGCCCGTGTCGACCAGCAGTCACCCCGTACACTAGCTCTATCGTACACACTAGGGACAATGTACTATTTTTTACCGAGGCCAATTAACCTACATACCTGTACGTCTTTGGAGTGTGGGAGAAAAGCGGAGCATCCGGAGAAAACCCACGTGGTCACAGAGAGAACGTACAAACTACGTACAGGCAGCACCCGTAGTCAGGATCGAACCGGGGTCTCTAGCACTGTGAGGCAGCAACTCTACCGCTGTGCCACCGTGCCACCTTCTTGAGGAACTCCTATCATCATGACATTCAATCATGGCTGATCTATCTCTCCATCCTAACCCCATTCTCCTGCCTTCTCCCCATAACCCCTGACACCTGTCCTGGTCAAGAATCTATCCACCTCTGCCTTAAAAAATATCCATTGACTTGGCCTCCATAGCCTTCTGTGGCAATGAATCCCACCCTCTGACTAAATAAATTCCTCCTCATCTCCTTCCTAAAGGAACGTACTGAAATTCTGAGGCTATGGCCTCTGGTCCTAGACTCTCCCACTAGTGGAAACATCCTCTCCACATCCACCCTGTCCAAGCCTTTCACTATTCGGTAAGTTTCAATGAGGTCCCCCTCCCCCCCCCCTCATCCTTGTAAACTCCAGCGAGCACAGTTCAAAAACGAAATGAGTGAATTTGAGTGCTTACTGTAAGATGCATAGGGTGACTCCAGGTTTCAATAGTCCTGACTTAACCTATTTACACATGAGTAACTCCAGCATCAATCGCTGATGGATTAAGAGTTGCTGTTAAACACATATTATCCTTGCATGAGCTAGTGATTTATTGATGAGTAAAGTAAGTTTAAATGATTCATGTCTCTGCCATAGTAAACCATTAGTCATACAGAGTGCTGGGTTCTTCCTAGTAATGCTGATCATTAAAGGGATTGCCTGAGCATTAAGGGCCTGTCCCACTTACGTGTCCTTGGCACGCAAATTACGCGACCTCGTGGTCGCGTTGAGGCGCACGGGCATCGTGTGGCCGCGCGGAGCCGGTCCCACTGAGAAGCGCGGAGAGATATGTAGTTGTGTGCGGCATCGCTCATTTTTGTAGCGAACAAAATCTTCGCGCGCCAACGGCCTGTCGCGTAACTGACGGCCAAAGTGGGACAGCAGAAGCAGGCAAATGATCGTCGAACTCGGCCTGGGGCTCATGGCCATTGTGGAACCGGATCCGCACCCCGCTCCTACTCCCAGAGCGGGGCCAAGAAAATTGAAGTTAGACACAAAATGCTGGAGTAACTCAGCGGGACCGGCAGCATCTCTGGAGAGAAGCAATGGGTGACATTTCGGGTCAAGACCCTTCTTTCAGACTGAAGAAGAGTCTCGACACGAAACGTCACCCATTCCTTCTCTCCAGAGATGCTGCCTGTCCCGCTGGGTTACTCCTGCATTTTGTGTCCATCTTCAAGCAGCCAGACGGCTGTGCGGACGCATGAAGTCACGCGCGACCTTCGCGGGACCGTCGCGCCTCAACGCGACCAGAGGGCGCGAAATTAGCGTGCCAAGGACATGTAAGTGGGACAGGGGCTTTAGACTTTGCTTTAGACTTCAAAGATACAGGCCCGTCGGCCCACCGAGTCCGCACCGACCAGCAATCACCCTAACTCAATCCAGGAACCAGACGAAGACACTAAATACATTAGTAACTCAGCGGGTCAGGCAGCATCACTGGAAAACATTGATGGGCGATGTTTCGGGGCGGGACCCTAACACTATCCTGCACCAACAGATACAATTTTTGCAATTTTACCGAAGCCAATTAACCTGCAAATCTGTACATCATCGGAGTGTGGGAGGAAACCGGAGCACCCGGAGAAAACCCACGTGGTCACGGGTAGAACGTACAAACTCTGTACAGACAGCACCCTCTAGTTTGTTGGGTGAGAACGAGAAGCTGGTGCAACTTCGATGGGGGAGGGATAGAGAGAGAGAGGGAATGCTGGGGTTATTTGAAGTTAAGGAAGTCAATATGCATACGACTAGTAAACTAAACTGCTGGTGTCTATGGTGTATCACCAAACTGTAAGCTGCTTAAACTGTTTAAGATGACAATAATAAACTAAACTAAACGATCTCTGGAACTTTCTTCTTAAATCTCTCTGGCTCTCTTTCCTTCAAAACCTCCAAGGTTGAACATATTTCTGCCCACCTGATCAAATCTCCGTATATGTGGGTCAGTATAGAAACATAGAAAATAGGTGCAGGAGGAGGCCATTTGGCCCTTCGAGCCTGCACCGCCATTCATTGTGATCATGGCTGATCATCCACAATCAGTACCCCGTGCCTGCCTTCTCCCCATATCCCTTGATTCCGCTAGCCCCTCGAGTTCTATCTAACTCTCTTTTAAATCCATCCATTGATTTGGCCTCCACTGCCCTCTGTGGCAGAGAATTCCACAAATTCACAACTCTCTGGGTGAAAACGTTTTTTCTCATCACAGTTTTAAATGGCCTCCCCTTTATTCTTAGACTGTGGCCCCTGGTTCTAGACTCCTCCGTCATTGGGAACATTTTTCCTGCATCCAGCTTGTCCAGTCCTTTTATAATTTTATACGTTTCTGTAAACGTATCCTGTTTTGCCTGGTGAAGTTTTGAAAAGTTATTGCTGTATTCCATCCAAATCTCTTCTGATGTTGAGATGTATGTTGCAATTCTCGAAACTGGCAAGTCAGACTAGTTTTTAAGATGTTAATTCATTTTAAATCCCCAAGGGTCATGAATGGACCTTGTAAGGACAAAGCTAACCTGATTAAAAAGAGGTTTGCCAAATGGTATCACATGCTCGCAGACGATCTGCCCAGCGCTGCCTCACGATTTAAAACGGTGTTGTTATTCTTCCCCGAAACAAATTCGCATCCTGCTCAAACAACGCTGCCTCTTATTAAGTGACAAACTGCGCTCGGAAAGCAGATTGTTCTGCTTAGCTTAAATATCGAAAGGGTATTAATAATCAAAGAAATCAGAAGTATAGCAACACAAAGGCTGTCACGGTGGTGCAGCGGTAGAGTTGCTGCCTTACAGCGAATGCCGTGCCAGAGACCCGGGTTCGATCCCGACTGCGTGTACGGAGTTTGTACGTTCTCCCCGTGACCTGCGTGGGTTTTCTCCGAGATCTTCGGTTTCCTCCCACACTCCAAAGACGTACAGGTTTGTAGGTTAATTGGCTTTGGTAAATGTAAAAATTGTCCCTAGTGGGGTGTAGGGTAGTTAATGGGCAGGGGTCGCTGGTCAGCCCGAACCTGGTGGGCCGAAGGGTCTGTTTCTGAGCTGTATCTCTAAACTAAACTAAAAATAAAATTAAGATGTCACACATACCGACACACGGGTGGTCCACGCACCATTAATCTCACCCGCAATGTTAATTCATAAGCCATAGGAGCAGAATTAGGCCGTTCAGCCCATCGAGTCTACTCTGCCATTCAATCATCCATCTTTCTCTTTCAACCCCATTCTCCTTCCTTCTCCACACAACCCCTGACACCTTTACTAATCAAGAGTGTGCCAATTGCTGCCTTAAAAATACCCATTGACCTGGCCTCCACAGCCATTTGTGGCAGAATTCCACAGATTCACCACCCTCTGACCAGAGAAATTCATCCTCATTTCATTTCTAAAGCTACGTCCTTTTATTCTGAGGCTGTGCCCTCTGGTCCTGGACTCTCCCACTCGTGGAAACATCCTCTCCACATCCACTCCATCCAAGCCTTTCACAATTGATAAACTTTCATTGAGATCCTTCCCCTCATCCTTCTAAACTCCATGAAGTACAGGCCCAGTGCCGTCAAACACTTATCTATCCGGCATCATTCTCGTAGACCCCTAAACATACAACGACTAATCCAGCAAAGCCACTAACACCCACATCAATTACATCCAAAATAAATCTCTTGGATAATTTAGACTTAAGGCCCTTCGGCCCATGGTGTTCATGCTGACCATCGATCATCCATTTTCACTGTTTCCATTATATCCCATTTTCTCATTCATTCCTTACGCACTAGGTGCAATTTACAGAAGCCAATTAACCTACAAACCTGCACGTGTTTGGGATGTGGGAGGAAACCGAGGTGCCCGGAGGAAACCCACGCGGACACAGGGGCAACGTGCAAACTCCACACAGACAGCACCCAAAGTCAGATTGAACCCGGATTTCTGGCACTGTTGGGCAGCAAGTGTTCGGGATCCAGAACCCGGTGGTTGGTATGGACACAGTGGGCTGAAGGGCCTGTTTCCATGCTGTACCTCTAAACATCTTCGGGGTCCCTGGCACTGTGAGCCAGCGGTTCGACCCGTTATGACATGCCTGCTGCCTTTCATCAAACGATCAAAAGCTGGTAGAAATCGGCCAGCACACACCAGCATACCAACACCATACATGCCAGCCAAATCTGCGCAACTCCAATTTTCAAATTCATCTTCAAATTAAAGCTGAAACATGAATGAAGAAACCAGCTGGCAAATATGTCCGACCTTGCAACTGACTGAGAGGGAAGAAATTCATTCACAACACCAACAAATGGCACCAACCAAAGGACCAAATATTGACTTTCTAATCCCACAATAAGTAAATTAAACACCATTATAATGTTGTATACAAGGGAACAGCAGATGCTGGTTTATACCGATGATAGACACAAAGTGCTGGAGTAACTCAGCCAGCATCAGGCAGGCAGCATCTGTGGAGAAAAAGGATGGGTGACGTTTTGTAATGGGTGGCTTCACTGAAAGTCTGAAGAAAGGTTCTGACCCGGAAACGTCACCTGGTCCTTTTCTCCAGAGATGCTGCCTGACCCATGCTGCCTGCTCCATGATTTTGTGTCTCTCTTTGCCATTAAGGAGTCCTCAAATCTCCAATGTCCGCAACCAAAGACCAATAGGCTCTGCAGAGAGTAGTGCGTTCGGCCGAACGCACTATGGGAACTTCACTCGCCCCTCTGCAGGAACTATACATCAGGAGGTGCAACTCCAGAGCCAATAAGATCATGGGAGACCCCTTCCACCCCAGCAACGGACTATTCCAGCTGCTACGGTCAGGCAAATGCCTCCGTTGCCATGCTGTGAGAACGGAGAGGTTGAGAAGGAGTTTCTTCCCAGAGGCCCAAACTCCTATCTCACCAGGGACTAACTTTACTGTACCACTCTACTGCTTTTTAAAAAATTGCTGTTTTTTTCCCTTTTTCCTTCCACCCACAATATTTAATATGTAAAAGAATATGTGATTCTGTTACATCCTGTTTGTAGTTTGTTTGGTTGTTTGTTTGTTTGTCTTTTGCAGCAAAGTCCGCGAGCATTGCCACTTTTCATTTCACTGCACATCTCGTATGTGTAAGTGACGAATAAACTTGACTTGACTTGACTTGATATGCTTCCAAAAAAAAAGGCATTGACGGCCTGCCTATCCTCCCCACATTTCTAGTGCTGCATTCATGGGAAAGAGGAAGAATGAACAGCTAAAGGTAGACAAAAATGCTGGAGAAACTCAGCGGGTGAGGCAGCATCTGTGGAGCGAAGGAAATAGGCAGCATTTCGGGCCGAAACCCTTCTTGCAAACGTGGCTGTGGTACCGGGTCTGGGTTAGGATGTGGTCGTAGATTTGGAGGGAAGGGGGAATCACAGAGAGGGGGGGGGGGGGGGAGGGGGGAGGGGGCAGTGAGAGAGGAGGTCGTTAAACTATCTTCAGAGGGAGGAAGAGAACTTCTTCAAAGTAGGCACACCTTGAGGAGATTTCGCAGTGGAGTAGACAAAATGTTTAAGAAGGAACTGCAGATGCTGGAAAATCGAAGGTTGACAGAAATGCTGGAGAAACTCAGCGGGTGAGGCAGCATCTATGGAGCGAAGGAAATAGGCAACGATTCGGGCCGAAACACTTTGGTTTTATGTTTAAATGTTTAAATTAAATGTTAATATGTTTTACTGACTGTTTCCTGAAATAATTGAGAATCATAGCCTGTGGGGTCTTTGGAGAGAGTGTAGAAGATGCTTGCCTGGATGCTGCATGGATTACAGGGCATTAGCTATTAGGACTGGTCGGATTGTTTTCTCTGCAGCATCGGAGGCTGATGAGGAGAGATGTTTATAATATTCTGTGAGGGATAAATAGGGTGGGCAGTCAACATCTTTTCCCCAGGGTTAAATTGTTCCCCTCTCTCCATAAATCTATGCACTCTAGTTTTAGCTCCCCTATACTGGAGAAACTTTGGCCATCCACCGTATCTACACCATTCATGATTTTACGAACCTCAGTAAGGTCATTCCCCTGGTCTCCTTTGCTGGAGGGAGAACAGTTGAACTTTATCTAGCCTCTCCTTATAACTCAAGGCCTCCAGTCCTGGCAACATAATTTCCGATCTTTCCAGTACCCTCTCAACCTTATGCCCCTGTCCCACTTAGGAAACCTGAACGGAAACCTCTGGAGACTTTGCGCCCCACCCAAGGTTTCCGTGCGGTTCCCGGAGGTTTTTGTCAGTCTCCCTACCTGCTTCCACTACCTGCAACCTCCGGCAACCACCTGCAACCTCCAGGAACCACCTGCAACCTCCGGGAACCGCACGGAAACCTTGGGTGGGGCGCAAAGTCTCCAGAGGTTTCCGTTCAGGTTTCCTAAGTGGGACAGGGGCATTGTTCACATCCTTCCTATAGCATGCCAACCGGAACTGCTCACTCTCAATATGTGCAGGAATGAACTGCAGATGCTGGTTTAAACCGAAGACAGACACAAAATGCTGGAGTGACACAGCGGGACAGGTAGCATCTCTGGAGAGAAGGAATGGGTGACGTTTCGGGTCGAGACCCTTCTCCACCCATTCCTTCTCTCCGGAGATGCTGCCTGTCCCGCTGAGTTACTCCAGCGATTTGCGTGTATCTGCACGCTCAATATTCAGGTGTAGTCTCACCAACATCCAATACATATTTAACATGACATTTCACCTCTTGTATTGAATAAGTATAATAAGTGTAAGTGTGTACTCTTGAATAAAGAGGATGGCATGCTGGAGCAGCGGTAGAGATGCTGCCTGATGGTGCCACAGAGACCCATGTTTGACCCTGACTACAGATGCTGACTGCACACTCCAAAGACGTACAGGAAGGACATTATTGAGGAAGGACCAAATCTGAGGAAGGACATTATTACCATAGAGGGAGTGCAGAGAAGGTTCACCAGACTGATTCCTGGGATGTCAGGACTGTCTTATGAAGAAAGACTGGATAGACTTGGTTTACACTCTCTAGAATTTAGGAGATTGAGAGGGGATCTTATAGAAACTTACAAAATTCTTAAGGGGTTGGACAGGCTAGATGCAGGAAGATTGCTCCCGATGTTGGGGAAGTCCAGGACAAGGGGTCACAGCTTAAGGATAAGGGGGAAATCCTTTAAAACCGAGATGAGAAGAACTTTTTTCACACAGAGAGTGGTGAATCTCTGGAACTTTCTGCCACAGAGGGTAGTCGAGGCCAGTTCATTGGCTATATTTAAGAGGGAGTTAGATGTGGCCCTTGTGGCTAAGGGGATCAGAGGGTATGGAGAGAAGGCAGGTACGGGATACTGAGTTGGATGATCAGCCATGATCATATTGAATGGCGGTGCAGGCTCGAAGGGCCGAATGGCCTACTCCTGCACCTAATTTCTATGTTTCTATGTTTCTATGTTTGTAGATTAATTGGCTTCGAGAAATTGTAAATTGGCCCTAGTGTGCCAGGTAGTGCTAGCATACGGGGTGGTCGCTGGTCGGCGCGGGTTCGGTGGGCCGAAGGGCCTGTTTCCACGCTGCTTCTCTAAAGTCCAATGTATAGACAGGGAGGGTGCCGAGCAGATCGTGCAGGGTCAGAGAAATGCTGATATGAGGAAATACGGGTGTCATTTTCTTTGGACCGCTGTTTGAGGGGAGATTTAACCACGATGCTTAAACGGACAAGAGCCTCTCACAATTCCAAAATGAACAGGAAGAGTTGACAGGATGAAGAAGATTCCTGCGGATTGCCTGTTTGAAGAACCATAGGTTTAAGGTGACGAGGAAAAGATTTAATAGGAAATTGAGGGGTAACTTTGTCACAGAATGTGTATGGAACGATCTGCCAGAGGAGGTGGGGACTATCCCAAAATTTAAGAAACTGTTAGATAGGTATGTGGATAGGACAGGTTTGGAGGGATATGGACCAAACGCGGGCAGGTGGGACTAGTGTAGCTGGGGACATGTTGCGGGCAAGTTGGGTCGAAGGGCCTGTTTCCACACTGTTTGACTCTATGACTCTCTCTATAACATATTCGACAGGGCCGTGACTGAGATCTACCAGCCAGTTTCGTAAGCTTTAAGTCTCTGAGACACCTTCACCACCAGAACAGCACTAGTTCAATGGGGCGGCTCCTCTCCACCTCCTCAAAGGGGCAATTAGTGCCACGCTTTGAATTAAGGAATGCCCGCATCCGGTGAATGGGTGAAAAAAAACAATTCCCTCTTCATTTTGCCAGTGAACGTCACCGCTCACAGGAGATGGGAGTTGTTAATGCAGCAAATTATCAATCAGTGCTTCGTTGTGTATTCTCCACACATGAGGTACTCGAGCTGTAGCAATGTAAAATGTCAGCTCAGAATTATGCACAATCACACCCAGTGCCAGGATCTCTCTTCGCTCAGAGCTGAAGCGTTTCACTGTCAGTTTTTTTTCACCCATTTTTTGGTAAATTCACTCTCTGGTACCGTCTCCGGTCTGCAGTGGCAAGGAAGCCCCTGGCCCGGCCCACCATGCAACGCTGCCATGGCAACGGGCCTTCACGGTCAGGTTAAGAACTCTGCACCTATAACAACCGGGACTCGAAAATGGTGCCAATTCTGGCAAACGTCTCAGTGCACTTACTACCAAGAGGGGCACAAAAAATGTTGGGGTAACTCAGCGGGTCAGACGGCATCTCTGGAGAAAAGGAATAGGTGAGGTTTCGGGTCGAGACCCTTCCTCAGACTGAGGGTCAGGGGAGAGGGAAACTAGAGGTATGAAAAGGTACATAGACCAAATCAAAGCCAGCACCGATGACCAAGGAGAGGTGGAGCCCACAATGGTCCATTGTTGGCTGAGGAAGAGGTGAAAGTGAACGAATAAGAACAATGAAACTAGCAGGATGACGAGGGTGGGAGAGGGGCAGAGAGAGAGGGAATGCAAGGGTTACTTGAAGTTAGAGAAATCAATATTCATACCACAGGGGTGTAAACTACCCAAGTAAAATATGAGATGCTGTTCTTCCAATTTGGGCTGGGCCTCACTCTGACAGTGGAGGAGGCCCAGGACAGAAAGGTTAGTGTGGGAATGGGAAGGGAAGTTTAAATTTTTAGCAACCGGGAGATCGTTCCTGCTTTCTCCCCATATCATTTGATTCCTTTAGCCCTAATTGGCCTCCACTGCCTCTGAATTAACTGTGTCACTCTCCATCCTAATGCAGAATTGCACCATATTAATAATAATAATGGATGGGATTTATATAGCGCCTTTCTAATACTCAAGGCGCTTTACATCGCATTATTCATTCACTCCTCAGTCACACTCGGTGGTGGTAAGCTACTTCTGTAGCCACAGCTGCCCTGGGGCAGACTGACGGAAGCGTGGCTGCCATTCTGCGCCTACGGCCCCTCCGACCACCACCAATCACTCACACACATTCACACACATTCACACACAAGCAAAGGTGGGTGAAGTGTCTTGCCCAAGGACACAACGACAGTATGCACTCCAAGCGGGATTCGAACCGGCCACCTTCCGGTCGCCAGCCGAACACTTAGCCCATTGTGCCATCTGTCGTCCCATATTGTGGTCACTGTTGCCCAAGGGGCCTTACCCAACAAGACCGCTAACCAATCCTTCCTCATTCCACAATACCCAGTCTAGGATGAAGGTAGACACAAAATGCTGGAGTAACTCAGCGGGCGAGGCAGCATCTATGGAGAGAAGGAATGGGTTGTGACTCGAAACGTCACCCATTCCTTCTCTCCATAGATGCTGCCTCGCCCGCTGAGTTACTCCAGCATTTTGTGTCTACCTTCAATTTTATCCAGCATCTGCAGTTCTTTCTCACACTATCTGTTTCATCTGGCACACGTGACATGTCTGAGCATGGGTGTTTCACTGAAACATTGACATATCGACAATAACACACTCACATTGAAAGATCATTCCACTCGCCCTGTACGGCACACTTCCTGCTTTGAACTCTTCAAAGACAACTGGCTTAGGCACACGTGCGTACACATAGGAACACCCGTGTGTGCACACTCATGCTGCGTACACACACATACATATGCATCAGAATGGAGACACATTCCTTCTCTCCAGAGATGTTGCCTGCCCCGCTGAGCTACTCCAGCACTTTGTGTCTATCGACAGATGCATGGGCACATCACACACATATTCGCATACATACATTCACGCATGCAGATGCATACGTGTGTGTATATGCATGTGTGTGTATCTCAATAGGCACTCACAAACTTACACATGCGTACAGATATAATGTGTGTGGAGGTGCATACACAGGCACACACTTTCATACCCACACAGCCATATACACTTGCAGATGCACACACATATGTGTGAACATGCATGTAACCAACAAGTGAATATACACAAAAACATGTTCACAGGTGTATACACACATACATACATAGGCACGGATATGTAAATATGTGAACAGGTTTGCAAACACGTATGTGCATGTGTATAACCAATACATACATATGTTTGTGTATATTTGTGCACATGCTCATTGGTGAACAGAAAATACATGCACTGAACACGTACACACACATGCAAAAATCAGCATATATGAACATGAAAATAAATAGCCAGAAGCACATGCTTTCATGCATTTACACAAGTGCACACAAACACACACGCACGCACACACACACACACACACGCACACGCACACACACACACATATACATGCACACGCACACACAGACACACACGCACGCACACACACGCACGCAGGCGCACGCACACACACGCACGCACACACGCACGCACACACATGCAAGCACACACACATACACGCAAACACACACGCGCGCACACACATGCGCGCGCGTGCACATACACACACACGCATACACACACGCGCGCGCGCACAAGCGCATACACACACGCGCACACGCACAACCACACGCACACACACACGCGCGCGCGCACACATACACACACACACATGCACAGACACATCCTCAGACACACAGACATACGCACACAAACACACATATACACACTCATACACAGCAAACAGTCAAACACACAAAAATAGCTATACATTCACACGCACACAGATACACATACACCCACGTGCGCACTCACACACACTCAGGTACACACATGCACACACACACACACACCCACACAGACAAACTGATGTGATGAACACATTCAATATGAAACAGGAACAAACCCAACGTCAGGGAGCCAGACCATCACCAACCTTCCTGTTGTCTATGTTTTTGACCAGACCACAAGAGATGCCGTGGCCATGGGCACGGACGCATGACGGGGAAGATCTCTCACCTGCAGAGACGAAGAAGATGCCGGCGCTGAGAATGATGTTGTGTCGGGTTTTGTAGAACTCGCTGGCGGCGATGCAGAGTCCTCCCATGAAGAGCAGGATGACGCTGAGGATGGGGAAGATGCTCGATGCTCGCACAGCGCCTGTGGTGGCAAAAGGCAGCGTTGAGACGGGGGGGGGGGGGGGGGGGGGGGTGAGGAGAAAGGGAGAGCGAGAGAGCGATGGAGAGCAGCTTCAGGCCGGGAGTGAGAGGTCTGGGCAGAAGATCAGGAAGGAACGCAACACATGGTTAGAACAATGGGAAATGGATGACGATATGGAAAATAGCAGAAAGAAACACACACGGACACTCCCAATCTTAAAGGGCCTGTCCCACGAGCATGCGACTGCATGCGGCAGGCGCGACCAAACCGGAAGCGGGGGCCGCGCGGAGGTCGAGTGATCCCGTACGAGTTGACGTGAAGTACGAGCGAAGTCCGCGGGAAGTTCGCGTTAGGCGTACGCCGTCAAGACGCTGCGTACGGCGTCGAGACGATGCGCACGCCCGTCGAGGAGGTGCGTACGGCCTCAATTTGGCTGCGGGCCGGCAGCCCGTTGCCGCGCAGAATTTTTGAACAGTGTCAGTTTTTCGGAGTCGGGACCAGCTCCGCACAACTCCATACGGCTCCGGCGATCGAAGTGGGACCGGCCCCGCGAGGCCGTACGGCTCAAGCGACCACGTTAGGTCACGCTTGCCGCATGCAGTCGCATGCTCGTGCGACAGGCCCTTAAGTAATAGGCGACTTAATTTCTTCTTAATTTCTTAATTTCTTCTCTGTAAAGCACTTTGGCTTCAACGTGATTTGATTTAAAAGTGCTATATAAATAAAAATTACTTACTTACTTAAGTAAACTCGCTCTTACATAAGTGATTCTTTAAACCCACTGACTTTGCGCTCCTCGCCATGATATATAGCAGCCATGATTGAATGGCGGAGTAGACTCGATGGGCCAAATGGCCTAATTCTGCTCCTGCTCCTTTGACATGAGCTTATCATGGCTGATCTATCTTTCCCTCTCAACCCCATTCTCCTGCCTTCTCCCCATATCCTTCGACCTCCTGATGCCCCTGTCCCACTTAGGAAACCTGAACGGAAACCTCTGGAGACTTTGAGCCCCACCCAAGGTTTCCGTGCGGTTCCCGGAGGTTTTTGTCAGTCTCCCTACCTGCTTCCACTACCTGCAACCTCCGGCAACCACCTGCAACCTCCAGGGAACCGCACGGAAACCTTGGGTGGGGCGCAGTCTCCAGAGGTTTCCGTTCAGGTTTCCTAAGTGGGACAGGGGCATACAAAACCATCCATCTCCACTTTAAAAATACCCATTGACTTGGCCTCCACAGCCTTCTGGGACAATGAATTCCACAGATTCACCACCCTATGGCTAAAGAAATTCCTCCTTCCTAAAGGTATGCTCATTTATTGTAATGCTGTGCCCTCTGGCCATCGGCTCTCCCACGAGCGGAGATGTCCTCTCCACATCCATTGTATCTCGGCCTTTGAGTATTCAGTCGGTTTCGAGAAACTCAGAATTAAAGGACGTTCTTTTAGGAAGGAGACGAGGAGAAATTTCTTCAGTCAGAGGGTGGTGAATCTGTGGAGTTATTTGCCACAGAAGGCAGTGGAGGCCATCAGTGGATATCTTTAAGGCAGAGATAGATAGATTATTTATTACAGAATGATAGTACAGGTGACCAGGGGTTATGGGGAGAAGGCAGGAGAATGGGGTTAGGAGGGAGAGATAGATCAGCCATGATTGAATGGTGGAGTAGACTTGATGGGCCAAATGGCTTAATTCGTGAGGAATTAGGCCATTCGGCCCATCAAGTGTACTCCGCCATTCCTTATGCTATTCCTTATGACCTTATGAGAACACGCCCTTTGCAGCTCAGTGTGAAACGACAGGCAGGAGTGTGGAGAGGAGGAAGGGGGGGGGCACTATTTCTTCAAGTTAAAAATAGCAGAGTCAGGGGATATGGGGAGAAGGCAGGAACAGGGTACTGATTGGGGATGATCAGCCATGATCACATTGAATGGCGGTGCTGGCTCGAAGGGCCGAATGGCCTACTCCTGCACCTATTGTCTATTGTCTATTGTAAGTTAGCACGACCACAGTGGGCCGAGCGGCCTCCATCCGAGCTGCCTGTTTAAGCAGCTCCCCATTCAGACGACAGCTTGGGGCATTAAGTTTGGCTGGGCTGGAAAGCCAACTCAGTTCTGCTTTGGTTGTAACATTCCAGCTTGTGGGCAGGGGCCGCGTGCCAAGTGTTTGGGACACAATGAGTCTTTTGTTGTAAGATAGTCCAGAACAAACAGCATTGGTTGGCCTCGAGACAAGCGCTCTCATTAGCAGCAGTCGGGTGAGCCGATTCCTTGTGGTATGTGAGGTAACCAAACCCTCTCGATTGTGTGACCCGTCTTGAAACTCAATCGCGGACATTTATTATTCAATCAAGTGTTGTTGGCTGGCAGGAGCCACGCCGAAACTTCACGCCTCCTCTCGACAGTGGGACAACCTCCGCTGGATCGCCACAGCAACGACGCATCAATGCAACAATGCATTCCCATCCCAGCTTGTGTGTCAACGGATCAGGGGGAGGCCACTCAGCCCGCTATAATGGACAACGAAGGTAGACTCAAAATGCTGGAGTAACTCAGCGGGACAGGCAGCATCTCTGGAGAGAAGGAATGGGTGATGTTTCGGGTTGAGACCCTTCTTCAGACCTCGTCCCAAAACGTCGCCCATTCCTTCTCTCCAGAGATGCTGCCTGTCCCGCTGAGTTACTCCAGCATTTTGTGTCTATCTTTGCTTTAATCCAGCATCTGCAGTTCTTTCCTACACTTAATGGATGACAATTCGGGTCAAGACCCTTCTTCAGTCCCAATGTCTTCAGGTAGCCCTCTCTCCTTCCCCTCCCCTTCCCAGTCCTCCCACTAGTCCCACTGTCTCCGCCCACTTTCTTTCTCTGTCCTACCCCCTCCCCTGACATCAGTCTGTAGAAGGTTCTCGACCCCAAATGCCACCCATTCCTTCTCTCCAAAGATGCTGCCTGTCCCGCTGAGTTACTCCAGCATTTTGTGTCTATCTTCGGTGTAAACCAGCACCTGCAGTTCCTACCTACACATTTAGCCTGTTGTACTGTAGTGTTGGGTCACAAGTGATCGATAGCTAAGCTCTGTTTACCTACGGTAGAAACACAATGTTGGAGTAACTCAGCGGGTCAGGCAGCGTCTCTGGAGAAAAGGAATAGCTGACGTTTTGGGTCGGGACTCTTCTTCAAACTCATTGAAGTTCTCTTTACCCACCTTTGCTTTATAACTTGCCAATGAACACCTTCAGACCCTACACAAATATACTGCAGATGCTGGTTCATGTTCATAAATCACAGGAGCAGAATAAGGCCATTCGGCCCATCGAAACTACAGTGCCATTCAATCGTGGCTGATCAATCTTTCCCTCTCAACCCCATTCGCCTGCCTTCTCCCCATAACCCCTGACACAGTCAATCTCTGCCTTAAAAATACCCAATGACTTGGCCTCCACATCTGACTGTGGCAGTGAATTCCATTGATTCACCATCCTCTGACTAAAGACATTCCTCCTCATCTCCTGTGTAAAGGTACATGCTTTTATTTGGAGGCTGTGGCCATTTGGTCCTAGACTCTCCCACCCTTGGAAACATCCTCTCCACATCCACTCTACCCAGGCTTCTCACTGGTTTACAAAGGAAAGACACAAAAGGGCACGACATACTAGAGTAAAGGGCCTGTCCCACTTGAAAGTAATTAGCGAGTCACGCAGGTGGCGCGCGAGGATTTCGTGAATCCCAAAATCCTGTGGCGCTGCGCGCGTGCGCTTACCTCACCACGCACCATGCGCGCGTAATACACGCCGTACGCGCGGAATGCACGCATCACGTGCGCGTCGTGACGGGTGAATGATGTCGCGCAAATGACGGCCAAGTGGGACAGGCCCTTAACTCAGCAGGTCAGGCAGCATCTCTGGGGAACGTGGATGGTGACCGCACCCGTGGTCAGGATTGAACCTGGCTCTCTGGCGCTGTAAGGCAGCAACTCTACCTTTTATACATTAGTGCACCACAGCTGAGAGATGGCTGCTTTAAGGAAGGGATATTCTGCAGCTAGTTTTATCTCTGTTATTTGTCCAAGTAAGCAGCAACGTTGGATTATTTCGCAGACAGGACGTCGCTGAATTAAACCAGAAACGTGATAACGGAGGTAAACTTACGTAAGAAGTATTCGGCTGCATCAGCCTCGTAATCGGCATCTTCTGGGAAGTGGTCAATCTGCTTACACATACCTTTAAAATTACCTATTGAAGGAGAAAGCAGAAAGAAGTAAGTGAGCTTTTCCCGTGCGAGTGAGTGAGTGAGTGGCAGGGAAACGAGAACCAACATGAAAATGCTGCAAGCACTCGGCAGACCAGGCAGCGTCTGTGGAGAGAGACAGCACAGACAGGTCAAAACTTAGGTCAATAAACCTTCATCAAAACTGAGGAGAGTTAAATAGCAAAAAGTTGCGGAGAAGGTTGTAATGCCCCTGTCCCACTTAGGAAACCTGAACGGAAACCTCTGGAGACTTTGCGCCCCACCCAAGGTTTCCGTGCGGTTCCCGGAGGTTCCCGTCAGTCTCCCTACCTGCTTCCACTACCTGCAACCTCCGGCAACCACCTGCAACCTCCGGGAACCGCACGGAAACCTTGGGTGTGGCGCAAAGTCTCCAGAGGTTTCCGTTCAGGTTTCCTAAGTGGGACAGGGGTATAAGGGTAGGGTGGGGGTTGGAGAGGGTGAGGGGGATGTCGATGAAGGAGTGGAGACCAAGGGAAACAGAATGACACATGTGGTTAGTTAAGGGCCTGTCCCACTGTACGAGGTAATTCAAGAGCTCTCCCGAGTTTAAAAAAAATCAAACCCGTGGTAAGCACGTAGAATTACGTAGCGGGTACGTCGGAGCTCGGGACGTCTCTTAGCGGCTCGTAACGCTAACGGCAGGTACACGGGAAACGCGGTAAGCTCGGGAAGACTCGTGAAGATTTTTCAACGTGTTGAAAAATGCCCACGAGAGCCCCGAGTACCTATTACCGTAATTCTCCGAGTTCGAATCGGGCGAAACTCGGGAGAACTCTTGAATTAGCTTGTACAGTGGGACAGCCCTATTAGAAGGGACTGCAGATGCTGGTTTACACTGAAGATTGACACAGAATGCTGGAGTTACTCAGCATTTCAGGCAGCATCTTTGGAGAAAAGGAATAGGTGACGTTTCGGGTCGAGACCCTTCCTCAGAGTGAGTGAAGCCTGACAGTCTGAGGAAGGGGTCTCGACCGGAAACGTCACTGATTCCTTTTCTCCAGAGATGCTGCCTGACCTGTGGAGTTACTCCGGCATTCTGTGTCTATCTTCGATGACGCGAGCGGTGTTGGTGTTGGCTGACGGAGGGTGGTGAAGGCTCGTTAATCGTGACTGATCTGTCTGCTGGAAGTGTAAATGAGGAGAAGAAGGAGAACAGAGAGAAAACAACATCGTTAATGTGAGATACAAACCATACGGTGACAGGAAATCTGAAATCAAAACAGAAAATTCTTAGAATGCTCAGCAGGTCTGGAGGCATCTAAGAAGAGGGGAGAATGCCATTTAATGCCATAGGGTTATGACGTCATCAGAACAGGCCTTATTAACAGGGAAGTCAGGTTGAAGTCAAATTGAGTTTACATCATGCACTGGTAAGGTTAAGCCCCCGTCCCACTTTCACAACCTAATTGGCGACCTTTGCCGAGTTTACCCTCGACTCATACTCGCAGCATGGTCGCCCTGTAGGAGGTCATAGGAGGTCTTCGTAACTCTTCCTCGTGTTCGTGAGTGGCCTCCGCGTACTCGTGGCCTCATGTGGGTCGCGCCGTTTTTTCCAGCCCGATAAAAAATGTTCACGAGGAAAGAAAACGTCGGCATGGAAAATATTGATACTTTTTACTCGTAGGTAGGTCGTAGGTACGTGTTAGTAGGTCATGATGGTAGTCGTAGACAGTCGTAGGTAGTCGTAGGTCGGTAACTGGCCCGAGACAAAAAATGCAAATAGACATAATTTTATCATGTGATAATTTTCCACTCGTAGCTAGTCTTAGGTGTGGAAGACTGAGGTCGAGGGGGGTCGTAGGAGATCGTAAACCTGGTCGTAGGAGGTCGTAGGCATAGTCGTAGGAGGTCGTAGACATAGTCGTAGGATGTCTTTTACCTGGACGAGTCAACACGGCCTTGACATTTTTTTCAACTCGTCTAGGGTCTTCTAAACTCGTGGATTAGGTCGTCCAAGTGGGAAAGGCCCTTTACAGTTACAATGCAAATCTTGCTTGCAGCAGCATCATTAAAGCATAGGTTGAAATACACACACAAAAGCATAAATGACACTACAAGACAGTGAAAAACCAAGAAAACCAAGACCAGTGGGCGGCACAGTGGCGCGGCGGTAGATTTGCTGATTTACAGCGCCGGAGACACGGGTTCGATTCTGACCACTGGTGCTATCTGTACGGCGTTTATACATTCTCCCCTGTGACCGTGTGGGTTTTCTCCAGGTGCTCCGGTTCTCCGAACCCTGGTCGCTGGCACCTCTGCCAGTTGTGTTTCTGATGAATTCTGAATGAGTAACGCTGAAGAACCAAGGGAAGTGCCTCGGTTAAAATCACGGTGGGCGCAGCGGTAGAGTTGCTGCCTTACAGCACTCGCAGCGCCGGAGACCCGGGTTCGGTCCCGACCACGGGCGCTGTCTGTACGGAGTTTGTACGTTCTCCCCGTGACCTGCGTGGGTTTTCTCCGAGATTTTCGGTTTCCTCCCACATTCCAAAGACGTGCAGGTTTGTAGGTTTGATTAATTGGCTTGATAAAAATGTGAACATTGTCCGTAATAAAATTGTCCAACTTCCAGTATACTTCCCGGTGGACTCTTCGGAAGGTACAAGGTACAAGTCAAAGGGGTGTTTGACCTGTATCTGCCCTCACACCATATGTTATGTTCTATCATTCAATCCTGCAGGACAGAGTCCCAAAATCCGGCGGATATCTTGAGTCTTCAGAGTTTAGAGATACAGCACGGAAACAGGCCCTTCGGCCCACCGTGTCCACGCTGACCAAGGATCACCCCATACACCAGCACGATCCTACACAATTTACAATTTTACTGAAGCCAATTAAGCACGTCTTTGGAGTGTGGGAGGAAACCGGAATACCTGGAGAAAACCCACTTGGTCACAGGGAGAACGTACAAACTCCACACAGACAGCACCCGCTGTCAGGGCTGACCTCGGGTCTTTGGCGCTGTAAGGCAGCAACTCTACCGCTGCACCACTGTGCCGCCCTTCATATTAGCTAATAGGCTAAACCACCTTCTTATCAGGTCTAAAGAATCCCAATGGGTCTATCCACTTTCATAAGCACAAGAAGATGGCCACAAAGGGCGGCCATGTTGGCGCAGCGGTAGAGTTGCCACCTTACAGCGCTCGCAGCGCCGGAGACCCGGGTTCGATCACGACTATGGGTGCTGTCTGTACGGAGTTTGTACGTTCTCCCCGTGACCACGTGGGATTTCTCCGAGATCTTCGGTTTCCTCCCGCACTCCAAAGATGTACAGGAATGCAGGTAAAGTGGCTTGGTGTCTGTGTAAATTGTTGCTAGTGTGTGTAGGATAGTGTTAATGTGTGGGGATCGCTGGTCAGTGCGGACTCGGTGGGCCGAAGGGCCTGTTTTTGCACTGTATCTCTAAACTAAACTAAACAAAGAAGCTGGAGTAACTCAGTGGGTCGGGCAGCATCTCGGGAGAGAGGGGATGGGTGATGTTTTGGGTCGAGACCCTTCTTACGCACAATTCCAAATGGCCGCAGAGGACCTAACATGGCATAGATGTCAGAACTGTTCACTTCATGGCAGAACTAATATCTAAAACTCGGCAGCAGGATCAGGAGTTATTTGCACCAACAAGCGATCTAACACTAATTAGCTCCTAGCACTGATTAAGCAAATCACCATTCCTCCCTGAAGTAAAAAAGATCTTTCTCTCTGTGTGTGGTGTTGCTTTGCGACTAATCAAAGCTGGGATATATCTGCCGACTGTCAATTTGTAAATATGCCAAAACGGCTCCTAATGGGAGAAGAGCATCTATAGCGTAAACATCGGAACACGGGAGCAAGACTTTCAGAGTAGTTGTATTTGAATGATGGATTCATTTTTGTGTTTGTGTGGGGATTATTCACGAATGGAGTTAAAACACCGATTGGCCATCGATTTCATCTCCCCCTCTCATACCATCGAACGAGTGGGCAATGTGTGTATTGGAGGGAGATAGACTCAGCTGGAGTGACGCAGCGGGCCAGGCTGCATCCCCGGAGAAAACGATGGGTGTTCAAGAAGGAACTGCAGATGCCGGAAAATCGAAGGTAGACAAAAGTGCTGGAGAAACTCAGCGGGTGCGGCAGCATCTATGGAGCGAAGGAAATAGGCAACGTTTTGGGCCGAAACCTGGGTTGTTTCGAATGGGTGATTTTTCGGGTTGGAACCCTTCTTCAGCGAGGTTGAAAAGATCCATGAACTGTGGAGTGACTTTAGGCTTTAGAGATACAATGTGGAAACAGGCCCTTCAGCCCGCCGAACTGTGATCACCCCGTACACTAACTCTCTCCTGCACACTAGGGACAATTTTACAACGTTACCACAGCCAATTGACCTACAAATCTGTATGTTTTTGGAGTGTGGGAGGAAACCGGAGCACCCGGAGAAAACCCACGCGGTCACAGGGTGAAAGTACAAAGTCCACACAGACAGCACCTGAGGTGGGGATCGAACCCGGGTCTCTGGCGCTGTAAGGCAGCAACTTTACCGCTTCGCCACCATGCCTGAGCATTGTCACCTTGCTGGTTGTGGGAGTTACCTCTGCGTTAATTTGGCTGTTACAATAAACTGCTTCAAACAATGTATTCAAACTAAGACAATGGACAATAGCTATTCGGCCTTTCGAGCCAGCACCGCCATTCACTGTGATCATGGCCGATCATCCATAATCAGTACCCCGTTCCTGCCTTCTCCCCATATCCCCTGACTCCGCTATTTTTAAGAGCCCTATCTAACTCTCTCTTGAAAGCATCCAGAGAACCGGCCTCCACCACCGTCTGAGTCAGAGAATTCCACAGACTCACAACTCTCTGTGTGAAAAAGTTCTTCCTCGTCTCCGTTCTAAATGGCTTATTCCTTATTCTTAAACTGTGGCCCCTGGTTCTGGACTCCCCCAACATTGAGGAACGTGTTTCCTGCCTCCTTGAAGACGTACCCTCTGGAACGAGCTCCACTTTGTGCCAAGTTGATCACATGCCGTCGTAGTCCGTTACTGAACAACCTTACTGAAAGTGCAGCTCGTTCTGGAGTGTAGGTCTTCAGGGTATGGCCCTGTGCCAAATCCAACCAGGTAAATCCATTCTGACCACTTGCGGCCCAACCAGACTACTTAAATCATCAGTGATGAAATGGTGGATGTCGTTTCTCTTTTTTTAATTTCTTTTTTATTTAATCTTTTTATTTTATTTTTATTTAAGCAAGAAAGAGAAAAAGTGAGATGTGCAAAGATCGAACCCCTAGACTACCAAAGTAGTGTCGCCAAAGAGTGAATAAATGAAAGAAAGAAGAAAGGAATAGAAAAAAAATAAAAGGACAAAAAGACAAAGAGAGAAAAGAGTGGTGATATACCTGCCTCACATCCCTCCCCATCCACCTCACCCAACCCGTAATTAAAATTAAATCCAAAGTTGTGTCGTGCCATGTTATCCTTGTAATAAATCAATGAATGGTGTCCATGTCTTCGAAAAATGATCTGGTTTTTCTGCCAAGACAAGTCTAATATTTTTAAGATGTAGCGTCTCGGACTTGTTTATAATCCACATCTTAAGAGTAGGGACGTGGATGTTGTTTTCAGTGCCGTATAGTGACGCCTATTCCCCTGTCCCACTTAGGAAACCTGAACGGAAACCTCTGGAGACTTTGCGCCCCACCCATGGTTTCCGTGCGGTTCCCGGAGGTTTTTGTCAGTCTCCCTACCTGCTTCCACTACCTGCAACCTCTGGCAACCACCTGCAACCTCCGGGAACCGCACGGAAACCTTGGGTGGGGCGCAAAGTCTCCAGAGGTTTCCGTTCAGGTTTCCTAGGTGGGACAGGGGCATTACTCACTGATGATCCACACACTTGTGTGCACGACTATGAACGACGCAGCCTTGACCTACTCACCAATGCCAACTTTGGGTTTTTCCTGAACCTACTCCAAATTTCCAGGCTGGACCAAGGAGCTAACTAGGTGAAAATAAATGGCCTTGAACATAGGCTTAGAGTCATACAGCACGGAAACAGGCCCTTCGGCCCAACTCGCCCATGCCATATAACCATATAACCATATAACAATTACAGCACGGAAACAGGCCATCTCGACCCTTCTAGTCCGTGCCGAACACGTATTCTCCCCTAGTCCCATATACCTGCGCTCAGACCATAACCCTCCATTCCTTTCCCGTCCATATAACTATCCAATTTATTTTTAAATGATAAAAACGAACCTGCCTCCACCACCTTCCCTGGAAGCTCATTCCACACAGCCACCACTCTCTGAGTAAAGAAGTTCTCCCTCATGTTACCCCTAAACTTCTGTCCCTTAATTCTCAAGTCATGTCCCCTTGTTTGAATCTTCCCTACTCTCAATGGGAAAAGCTTATCCACATCAACTCCTTCTATTCCTCTGATCATTTTAAAGACCTCTATCAAGTCCCCCCTTAACCTTCTGCGCTCCAAAGAATAAAGCCCTAACTTGTTCAACCCGATCAAGATGACCGATCTACACTAGTCCATTTGAGACTTTAGACTTTATAGAAGTACTGACCCTTTGGCTGACCAAGTCCATGCCGTCCAACGATCACCCCTAATACTAGTACTGCCCTGCACCCTACGGACAATTTACAATTTTTTTTTTAACCAGAGCCAATTAACCTCTAAACCTGCACATCTTTGGAGGGTGGGAGAAAGCTGGAGAAAACCACAGGTTCACACTGAGAACATACAAGCTCCATACAGACAGCGCCCGTAGTCAGGATCGAACCTAGGTCTCTGGCGCAGTAAGGGAGCAATGTTACCGCTGCGCCACTTGCCACCGTCACTCTGCCTGCATTTGGCCCATATCCCTCAAAACCTTTCCTGTGGCAGCATTTTACTGAGTGCGGCATCGAGACACCTCAGTAAAACTGGCGGCTGAAGGGCCTGTTTAAGTTCCACACTCTCACTTGAAAACAAATTAAATCAGTTCAATTCAATCAATCAATGAATCAAAACTAACAGCGATGGAGTATGTGTAAGAAGGAACTGCAGATGCTGGTTTAAACTGGAGTAACTCAGCGGGACAGGCAGCATCTCTGGAGAGAAGGAATGGGTGGCGTTTCGGGTCGAGACCCTTCTTCAGCGATGGAATATTATCTGACCAAGTGGCTGTCTGTGGGATCACACTTGGCATGTCTGAAGAAGGGTTTCGGCCCAAAACGTTGCCTATCTCCTTCGCTCCATAGATGCTGCTGCACCCGCTGAGTTTCTCCAGCATTTTTGTCTACCTCACACTATGCATGTCTTTTCTGCATCAGTTCCTACATCACGGGGCGACCACACTTCACTGACTACCAAGAGGCCTGAGAGGTCCTGAGGGTGTGAACTGTTGAGGTTTTTTTTTCTTTCCTCGGCCCTGCAGATCATTCCTAATTAGGACTGAGACGACATGCTACAATTCCTGCAATTAAATTCACAGCCGCTGTCGTTTTTATCAACCATTTTGGGCGTCCTTCAGCGGAAGGTAACAGCCGTGAAGAAGTGGGGAGGGAACAGAGAATATCACGCAAACCCCAGACCTTAAACCCCCCCATCCCGAAAAATGCAGAGGGGATTCAGAAGTAAGTAATTGTTAGTTATATAGAACTTTTAAATCAAATCACATTGAAGCCAAAGTGCTTTACAGAGAAGAAATCAAATTACCATACATCCATATAAAATTAAAAAAAATTAAAAAAAGACACAGCACACTATAGAATTTAACATGAATTTAACATGAACATGAACCCCATAGCAGAATCAACATTTTCCACTGTGAGGGAAGGCACTAAAAAATCCAGTCCACTTCCTCATGTTCACCCGAGGTCGGGGCCTATTTGAGGCCTCCACAGTCGCCGCAGCGGAGGCCCGATGTTTCAGGCCCCTCTCGCCGGATGATGGAGTTCCGGCGTCGGGAGAACACTCTTCAGCGGCTTGGAGTGTCTGGAACGGCCGCTTCCTCCCCGGAGACCGCGGCTCCCGAAGTCCACGGGCCGCGCCGGTCGGAGCTCCGGCACTGGCGATCTCGGCGAGAGATCCCAGGCCCCGCGGTGTTTGAAACCAGCTGGACGCTCGCAGCCACAGCTCCAGTCGGCGGTCTCCAGCCCTCCGGAGCTCCACACGGAGACCCGGGCAAGGAATATACGGCAGGAGACGGGATATGTCCAATTGCAGACACAAAAAGCCGGAGTTACTCAGCGGGACAGGCAGCATCTCTGGAGAGAAGGAATGGGTGATGTTTTGGGTTCCTACACCACATACACTGGCTCAGCAGAGAGTTTAGTTTACTTTAGTTTGGTGTATTATTGTCACGTGTACCGAGGTACGGTGAAAAGCGTTTTTTGTTGCATGCTATCCAGTCAGTGGAAAGACTATACATGATGACAATCAAGCTGTCCACAGTTCACAGATACAGGATAAAGGGAATAACGTTTAGTGCGAGATAAAGTCCATTAAAGCACGATTAAAGATAGTTTAAGGGCCTGAGATAGTGGCTTAGCACCACTCTCCAGTTGGTGATAGAACGGTTCAGTTGCCTGATAACAGCTGGGAAGAAACTGTCCCTGAATCTGGAGGTGTGCGTTTTCACACTTCTGTACCTCTTGCCTGATGGGTGAGGGGAGAGGGAGTGGCCGGGGGTGAGACTGGTCCCTTGATTATGCTGCTGGCCTTGCCGAGGCAGCGTGAAGTGTAGATGGAGTCGATGGAAGGGAGGTTGGTTTGCGTGATGGTCTGGGCTGCGTCCACAATTCTCTGCAATTTCTTGCGGTTTTGGATGGAGCTGTTCCCAAACCATGCTGTGATACATGAATGAAAGATGAAAGAGCCAAGATGAGGGGGGTGGCTAGTGACTGGCGGTGAACTGACAGCTATCTCTGCAAGCTCAGTTGGAAACACACACTTTGAACATCAGGATCAACTGGCAGATGCGTGTATTGGGCAAGGTTCCCTGTATCGATGGAAGATAGACACAAAACGCTGGAGTAAGTCAGCGGGACTGGCAGCATCTCTGGAGAGAAGAAATGGTGACGTTTCGGGTCGAGACCCTTCTTCAGACTGATAGTCACGGGAAAGGGAAACGAGAGATATAGACGATATAATTTACTAGAATGTTGCCTGGGTTTCAACAACTAAGTTACAGAGATAGGTTGAATAAGTTAGGTCTTTATTCTCTGGAGCGCAGAAGGTTAAGGGGGGACTTGATAGAGGTCTTTAAAATGATGAGAGGGATAGACAGAGTTGATGTGATCAAGCTTTTCCCTTTGAGAATAGGGAAGATTCAAACAAGAGGACATGACTTCAGAATTAAGGGACAGAAGTTTAGGGGTAACATGAGGGGGAACTTCTTTACTCAGAGAGTGGTAGCGGTGTGGAATGAGCTTCCAGTGGAAGTGGTGGCGGCAGGTTCGTTGGTATCATTTAAGAATAAATTGGATAGGCATATGGATGAGAAGGGAATGGAGGGTTATGGTATGAGTGCAGGCAGGTGGGACTAAGGGAAAAAAATTGTTCGGCGCGGACTTGTAGGGCCGAGATGGCCTGTTTCCGTGCTGTAATTGTTATATGGTTATATGGTTATATGGTGATGGAGAGAGATGAAGAACAATGAATGAAAGATATGTAACAAAGTAACGATGATACAGGAAACAGGCCATTGTTAGCTGTGTGTTGGGTGAGAACAAGAAGCTGGTGCGACTTGGGTGGGGGAGGGATAGAGAGAGAGGGAATGCCGTGGTTACTTGGTTAGAGAAATCAATATTCATACCACTGGGCTGTAAGCTGCCCAAGCGAAATATGAGATGCTGTTCCTCTAATTTGCATTTAGCCTCACTCTGACAATGGAGGAGGCCTAGGACAGAAACGTCAGCGTGGGAATAGGATGGAGAACTAAAGTGTTTGGCAACAGGGGGATCAGGTTGTATAGATTGTACAAATCTATGTACTCCTCAGTGGATTGTCACCTTGTCGTGGTGGAGAAGCTTGTGTGTTCCTGAGATCCTGAGAGTGATGCCGTCTGGAGCTATGCTCCTGGTAGGACCACCCATGGCGGTAAGGTCGAGGGGGAGGACTCTGACAAAGAGCAATCCAACCAAGACCTCAACAGTGGAACAGTTGAGCGTCACAACGGCTGGGAAGGCGGGTGAATGCTGCAGCAGAAAAGGGTCTCCGGTCATCTTGGACTCCATGCCACTGGATCCTGAGCCAGATCTGTCAAGGACCGTGGGGTGGCTGTCTGTGCACCAGTCTCCCCACGTTAAACAAGGTCACCCACAGGCTACCCTCCAACCCTGGAGGCACCCATGGTCAGCCATGACCAAGGGAGGGCCTAAGAAGAAGATGTACCTTGTACACCCTTGTATAGAGGGGCAGGACCCAGTCTCAGCTTTCCCAGGTGTCGGAGGCCAGTCTCACAAGAGACTGAACCATTCCCACAAGAGAGAGAAAAATCACCAGTGGCTAGTTTTTCTAGACTTCAGACTTTAGACTTTAGAGATACAGAGCCGAAACAGGCCCTTCGGCCCACCAAGTCTGAGCTAGCCCACACACTAGCACTATCCTACACACATTCCAAAGACGTACAGGTGTGTAGGTTAATTGGCTTGGTGTATGTGTAAATTGTCCCTAGTGTGTGCAGGATAGTGTTAGTGTACGGGGTGATCGCTCGGTGGGCCAAAGGGCCTGTTTCCGCGCTGTATCTCTAAACTAAACTAAACTGAACTAGGGACAATTTACAATTTTACCGAAGCCAATTAACCTACAAACCCTGCACGTCTTTGGAATGTGGGAGGAAACCGGAGCGCCCAGAGAAAACCCACGCGGTCCCAGGGGGAACATGCAGACTCCGTAAAGACAGCATCCGTAATCAGGATTCAACCCGGGTCTCTCGCGCTGTGAGGTAGCAACCTCTACCTCTGCGCCACTGTGCCATCCCTGTGATTTCAGTGTACAAGGATACCAGCATAGTGGTATCAACAAGGTATAAACCAGAGGACAGTATATGCATCTCTCTCCTCATTCTCGGAAATATTAAAACAAATAGCCAAGAAAAAGACATCCAACTTGATTATTACACTGACAGATTGTTACAAAATGGCTGCCTCTCTAAATATGATAATTTATCCAAGATAACAGCAGTTTGAACCATTTTGTTTTTTAATTTTTTAATTCTGTAATTTCATAAAGTCTCATAGAAATGTTTCGATCACAAAATGTTGCGCACACATGTGAGCAAGTATACATAGAATGACTCAGCATGGAAACAGACCCTTCAGCCCAACTTACCATTGCTGTCCACCAGGCCCCATCTACACTAGTCCCACCTGCATGCGTTTGGCCCGTATCCCTCTAAACCTGTCCAATCCATGTACCTGTCCAAATGTCTCTAAGGTGTTATGATAGTCCCTGCCTCAACTACCTCCTCCAGAGGATTGTCCCATACACCCACCATCACTTTGTGTAAAAAGGTTTCCCCTCAGGTTCCTATTAAATCTTCCCCCCTCACCTTAAACCTATGTCTTCTGCCTCCTGATTCCCCTACTCCGTGTCAAAGCCTCTGTCCATTGACCCCATCTATTCTTCTCATGATTTTGTACACCTCTATAAGATCACCCCACATCCTCTTCGAGGGAGCCTGTCAATCACTGCCTGCTGGGTGCCATGGGAACGGTCTCGAGCAGAGAGTGGAAGTGGTACCCGACAAAACTAAAGAACCTCCATGCATCTCCCATTGCTAAGTGTAGGAAGGAACTGCAGATGCTAGTTTAAACCAAACACAAAATGCTGTAGCAGCTCAGCGGGACAGGAGAGCATCTCTGGAGAGAAGGAATGGGTCGAGACCCTTCTTCAGGCCGAGAGTCAGGGGCCTTCAGTCTGAAGGAGGGTGTCGACCCGAAACGTCACCCATTCCTTCTCTCCAGAGATGCTGCCTGTCCCGCTGAGTTACTCCAGCGATTTGCGTCCACTGTATCTCCCATTGTTAACATGAAATTAAAAAAGCCATCCAGTTACGTTGCATACTTTACACTATGTAGCTTCTTGTGAAAGCGCTTCATAGGTCACGACATGCGGCTTGCAAAGGAGGTTAGGTGGGTGTGGTATAACACTGTGGACATCTCTACCTAGGCTGGAACCTGGCTTACGTGTCCTGAAGCTTGTACAGTGGGACTTTGGAGTGCACTTTGCATTTTCTCCGCCCCCACCTTCAGTCCCAAGAGGGAGAGAGTCAGCGCGCGGATTCATGTAGTTATTCCCGTATGACTCATTGCCGATTCTGATTCCCCCCCCGCCACGTATCTCACAGTGCTGCTGTGTCAGGATGGCTTTACCCAGGGAGAGCTCATCCGCCTCCTCTTGCCCCTTCACGGATTCCGAATGGCAATATCCAGCCTTGCTGCACCAGTGCGAGAGCGTTTGAGTACAGGAGCATAGTGATCCTACTGCAGTAGTACAGGGCCCTGGTGAGACCGCTCCTGGTGTATTGTGTGCAGTTTTGGACTCCTGGTTTGAGGAGGGACATTCTTGCTTTAGTTTTTTTGTTTTAGTTGTAGAGATACCTCGCTGGTCGGCCCACCGAGTCGGCGCTGCCAGCGATCCCCGCATATTAACACTATAGTACACACACACACAGGGGACAATTTACACATACACCCAAGCCAATTAACCTACATACCTGTACGTCCTTGGGGTGTGGGAGGAAACCGAAGATCTCGGAGGTAACCCACGCGGGTCACAGGAAGAACGAACAAACTCCGTGCAGACAGCACCAGTAGTCAGGGTTGAACCTGGGTCTCCGGCGCTGCAAGCACTGTAAGGCAGCAACTCTACCGCTGCGCCAACACCACCGCTATCGAGGGAGTGCAGCGTAGGTTCACCAGGGATGGCAGGACTGACATATGATGAAAGATTGGATCGGCTGGGCTTTTATTCACTGGAATTTAGAAGGATGAGAGGCTATCTTATAGAAACTTCTACAATTCTTAAGGGATTGGACAGGCTAGATGCAGGAAAAATGTTCCTGATGTTGGGGGGGAGTCCAGAATCAGGAGTCCCAACTTACGAATAGGGGTAGGCCAATTCGGACTGAGATGAGGAAAAACCTTTTCATCCAGAGAGTTGTGAGTCTGTGGAATTCTCTGGCACAGAAGGCAGTGGAGGCCAATACACTGGATGTTTTCAGGAGAGAGTAAAGGGCCTGTCCCACTTTCACGACCTAATTCACGACCTCTGCCGAGTTTGCCCTTGACTCATACTCGCAGCATGGTCGTCACGAGGGCGTGGTAGGTCGTAGCAGGCCATCGTGATGCTAGTGGTAGGTACTCGTGGCATCAAGTAGGTCGGGGCGTTTTTTCTAGCCTGATGAAAAATGTCCACAAGTTAAAAAAGTCGTGAAAGTGGGACAGGCCCTTTAGATTTAGCTCTTAGGGCTAATGGAATCAAGGGATATGGGGAGAAAGCAGGAATAAGGTACTGATTGAATGGCAGTGCTGGCTCGAAAGGCCGAAAGGCCTACTCCTGAACCTATTGTCTATGTTTCCATGTTTCTCTCTGCGGCTCCTTCTTATTACACCGAGTTCTGGATAAGCCTGCGAGACGGTGCAGAGGCTGCAGCTTGTCAAAGGATGTTTTGTTTAACGCAAGGTACCCACATGACAATTGTTCTGGGATGTCAGGACTTTCATATGAAGAAAGACTGGATAGACTCGGTTTGTACTCGCTAGAATTTAGAAGATTGAGGGGGGATCGTATAGAAACGTACAAAATTCTTAAGGGGTTGGACAGGCTAGATGCAGGAAGATTGTTCCCGATGTTGGGGAAGTCCAGAACAAGGGGTCACAGTTTAAGGATAAAGGGGAAATCTTTTAGGACCGAGATGAGGAAAACTTTTTTCACACAGAGAGTGGTGAATCTGTGGAATTCTCTCCCGCAGAAGGTAGTTGAGGCCACAGTTCATTGGCTATATTTAAGAGGGAGTTAGATGTGGCCCTTGTGGCTAAAGGGATCAGGGGGTATGGAGAGAAGGCAGGTACAGGATACTGAGTTGGATGATCAGCCATGATCATATTGAATGGCGGTGCAGGCTCGAAGGGCCGAATGGCCTACTCCTGCACCTATTTTCTATGTTTCTATGTTTCTATGTTGCAGAACTGGAGAGAAAAATCGATGAAAAATATGTCTCAAGGAACAATGGGACGGGCAATAAATGGCAGCGACGCCCACATCCTGAGAAGCGAATAAATGAAAGGAAGCTCGCTGTGACATGCTTTAAGAATGGGATGAAAGGCGGAAGGAAGCGTTGGTTTGTGAGTTGTCAGTGATTCACTTTCTCACAATAATTACACCCAATTCTTTCACAAAGCAACGTTACAAACCAGCAATGGGTTTGACATTCAGCGGTGAGCTGATGAGTTACAATAGGTGTGCGTCGTGATACATCTCGACAGAGCGCTCGCATAACCAGAGCTTCTGCGCCATCTTCAGCAACACGTGGAGGACCATCGTGCCCTGCCGACACTTTGAAAGTACGGCCCACGGCTCCACTCTTCTCCTCATAGCCTTGTCATTTCGTTTTTCTTTTCAGGTATTTATCTACTGCACGAGGTAATTCAAGAGTTCTCCCGAGTTCTCTCCTGATTCGAGCTTGTGTAATAGAAACATAGAAACATAGAAAATAGGTGCAGGAGTAGGCCATTAGGCCCTTCGAGCCTGCACCACCATTCGATATGATCATGGCTGATCATCCAACTCAGTATCCCATCCCTGCCTTCTCTCCATACCCCCTGATCCCTTTAGCCACAAGGGCCACATCTAACTCCCTCTTAAATATAGCCAATGAACTGGCCTCAACTACCTTCTGTGGCAGAGAATTCCACAGATTCACCACTCTCTGTGTAAAAAATGTTTTTCTCATCTCGGTCCTAAAAGATTTCCCCCTTATCCTTAAACTGTGACCCCTAGTTCTGGGCTTCCCCAACATCGGGAATAATCTTCCTGCATCTAGCCTGTCCAACCCCTTACGAATTTTGTAAGTTTCTATAAGATCCCCCCTCAATCTTCTAAATTCTAGCGTGTACAAGCCGAGTCTATCCAGTCTTTCTTCATATGAAAGTCCTGCCATCCCAGGAATCAGTCTCTTTGAGAAAGATGCACAGAATCTCTTGCCCAGAGTAGGTTGCTCATTATTCTATGTTCGCTCTTCTGGGTGAGATTCTAACTGCATTTTGTTGTCTCTGTACTGTACACTGCACAATGACAATAAAGATTGAATCTGAATCTGAGGTTCATGGTGAAGGGGAAAAGATTCAATAGGAATCTGAGGGGTAACTTTTTTTCACACAAAACGGGCGGTGAGTGCACGGAACGAGCTGCCGGAGGAGGTAGTTGAGGCTGGGACTATCCCAACGTTTAAGAAACAGTTAGACAAGTTTGGAGGGATATGGGCCAAGCGCAGGCAGATGGCACAATGGGCTAAGTGTTCGGCTGGAAACCGGGAGGTAGCCGGTTCGAATCCCGCTTGGAGTGCATACTGTCGTTGTGTCCTTGGGCAAGACACTTCACCCACCTTTGCCTGTGTGTGAATGTGTGTGAATGTGTGTGAGTGATTGGTGGTGGTCGGAGGGGCCGTAGGCGCAGATTGGCAGCCACGCTTCCGTCAGTCTGCCCCAGGGCAGCTGTGGCTACAGAAGTAGCTTACCACCACCGAGTGTGACTGAGGAGTGAATGAATAATGCGATGTAAAGCGCCTTGAGTATTAGAAAGGCGCTATATAAATCCCATCCATTAGATGGGACTAGTGTAGCTTGGACATGTTGGCTGGTGTGGGCAAGTTGGGGCGTAGGTCCTCTTTCCACACTGTATCACTATGACTATGAAAAGATTCTATTGAATCTGTCTTCACCAGCCTAGAGAAGGATACAGGCCAAAAGCAGGCAGGTGGGACTAGTATAGATAGAGCATGTTGGCCGGCAGGGGCAAGTTGGGCCGAATGGCCTGTTTCTACACTGTACGACCCGAAGACTCTATGGCCTGTTAGGCTGGCCACTCTAGATCACGGACGGTTGTTGCGTAAACCGTATTCTTCCGAGCTCCTCCCTTCCTATTGCAACTATGTTGAATATGAGAATCTTTGGTCACCCTCCCTCCATCAATGGATATGTAGAACAAGGTGGCTGCAGTACATATAATCTACAAGATACCATGCAGGTAGTTGCCAACACATCCAAAGCCCATGATATTTACCATATAGTTGGGTAAAGGCAGCAGGTGCAAGGGAACAACAGTACAATGAGGTATCTAACCTAAATGTTAGTAGTTACTTAAGTTATGATGTCGGATGGAAGCTGCATACCCAAATCTCGTTGTACTTATGTGCAATGACAATAAAATATATTATTATTATTATTATTATTATTATTATTATTATTATTATTATTATTATTATTATTATTATTATTATTATTATTATTATTATTATTATTATTATTATTATTATTATTATTATTATTATTATTATCCCCCCTCACGTTATACACTAATCGGACCTGAAATAAATTACCAATCTTTCATCAACGCTGGCTAAGATTCCTGGAACCCCCTCTCTAACGGTACCGACCAAGATGGGCAGCACGGTGGCGCAGCGGTAGAGTTGCTGCCTTGCAGCGCCAGAGACCCGGGTTCGATCCTGACTACGGGTGCTGCCTGTACAGAGTTTGTACCTTCTCCATGTGACCGCGTGGGTTTTCTCCGGGCGCTCCGGTTTCCTCCCACACTCCAAAGATGTACAGGTTTGAAGGTTAGTTGGCTTTGGTAAAAGAAAATTGTATATTGTACCCTAATGTGTACGATATTGCGAGCGCACGGGATGACTGCCGGTCGGCGCAGAATTGGTGGGTCGAAGGGTCTGTTTCCACACTGTATCTCGAAAGTAAAGTCTAAAGTTGCTCTGCCTACACTTGGAGTCCGCAGGGTGATGGGGGTTATGTTGTCAGTGAAACCAGAGGGGAGTGGCTCTTCTTTGAGAGGGCTTAAAGCACATGATTGAATCTCCTCCTCTGTCACCTGGCGATCCCTTCTCATGAGAGAGCTCAGAATCATGTCTGCTTTGTGATCTGTTACTGGGCGAACAACATGAGCCATCCAACAGGACTAGGGACAGACTAGTGGGGCCGTTGACCTGGGAGGGGACACTACATTTCCTTGCTTGTCCCTGCAGTGAGTATGGAGGATATGGTGGTAACATCATTGGTGGTGCCAGTGACACCATAACTATATCCAAATGATACGCCAGTTATCATTTGCTGCATTAACCCAGTGGGATTCCAGTGACATGGCAGGAACACATGTCCATAGAGGCAGTACAGAGAAGGTTCACCAGACTGATTCCTGGGATGGCAGGACTTTCATATGAAGAAAGACTGGATAGACTCGGCTTGTACTCGCTAGAATTTAGAAGATTGAGGGGGGATCTTATAGAAACTTACAAAATTCTTAAGGGGTTGGACAGGCTAGATGCAGGAAGATTGTTCCCGATGTTGGGGAAGTCCAGAACAAGGGGTCACAGTTTAAGGATAAGGGGGGAGTCTTTTAGGACCGAGATGAGAAAATCATTTTTTGCACAGAGAGTGGTGAATCTGTGGAATTCTCTGCCACAGAAGGTAGTGGAGGCTAGTTCATTGGCTATATTTAAGAGAGAGTTAGATGTGGCTAAAGGGATCAGGGGGTATGGAGAGAAGGCAGGTACAGGATACTAAGTTGGATGATCAGCCATGATCATATTGAATGGCGGTGCAGGCTCGAAGGGCCAAATGGCCTACTCCTGCACCTATTTTCTATGTTTCTATGTTTCTAACACGCCAACAATATCTTACCAACAACCCAACAAATCCGAAGTATTATGGCCCTGTCCCACGGTACGAGTTCATTCCAAGGGCTCTCCCGAGTTTGCCCTGATTCAAACTCGGAGATTTACGGTAATAGCCGCTCGTCGGTACTCGGGGATCTCGTGGACATTTTTCAACATGTTGAAAAATCTTCACGAGTCTTCCCGAGCTTACCTGCTGTTAGCGAGTCTTCCCGAGTAGCTGCCGTTAGCGTTACGAGCCGCTAAGAGACATCATCGAGCTCTGACGTACCCGCTACGTTCATTCTCCGTGCTTACCACGAGTTTGGGGTTTTTTAAACTCGGGAGAGCTCTTGGAATGAACTCGTACCGTGGGACAGGGCCATAAGATAGACACAAAATGCTGGAATAACTCAGCAGAACAGGCAGCATCTCTGAAGAGAAGGCATGGGTGACGTTTTGGGTTGAGACCCTTCGTCAAACGTGACCCGAAACGTCACCCATTCCTTCTCTCCTGAGATGCTGCCTGTGCCGCTGAATTACTCCAGCACTTTGTGTCTATCTCCGATTTAAAGCAGCACCTGCAGTTCTTTCTTACACAAATCCTAAGTGTATATGGATCCTGAAATGATCCATAAATCACTCACTCACTGAGCAGTGCATCTCTCAAACCACCTTTACAATGCCCCCTGAGATAAGCACATTCAACTGTTAGAGCTGTTGCCTCCCAGAGCCAGAGACCCCGAGGTTCGGCCCTGACCTCGGGTGCTGTCTGTGTGGAGTTTGCATGTTCTCCCTGTGACCATGTGTGTGTTTTATCCGGATGCTCCCACATCCCAAAGACATGCAGGGTTGTAAGTTAATTGACCCTCTGTTAATTGGCCCAGGATTGTGGGGGTGTGAATGAGAAAGTGGAATAACATGGAAATAGTGTGAACAGGCGATGAGTGGCCAGTATGCATTCAGTGGGCCAAAGGGCCTGTTTCCATGCTGTATCTTTAAAACTAATGGGGCGGCACGGTGGCGCAGTGGTAGAGTTGCTGCCTTACAGTGCCAGAGACATAGATTCGATCCTGACTACGGGTGCTGTCTGTGTGGAGTCTGTACGTTCTCCCCAAGGACTTTATCTGGGTGCTTTGGTTTCCTACCACACTCCTAAGGTTTGTAGATTAATTGGCTTTGGACAACAAAAGCTGTAAATGGTAGTGGTGTGTAGTGCAAGTGGACTGGGGTGATCGCTGGGTGGCGCAGATTCGGTGGATTGAAGGGCCTCTTTCAATGCTGTAACTCTAAAATCTAAAGTCTACAGGAGGTACCCAATACTTTCATATGTTCATGTGAAAATAGGTCCAGGAGTGGCCCTTCGAGCCAATATGATCATCCACAATCAGTACCCCGTTCCTGCTTTCTCCCCATATCCCTTGATTCCATTAGCCCTAAGAGCTATATCCAAATCTCTCTTGAATACATCCAGTGAATTGGCCTCCACTGCCTTTTGTGGCAGAGAATTCCACAGATTCAATAGACAATAGACAGTAGGTGCAAGAGTAGGCCATTTGGCCCTTCGACCCATTCAATGTGATCATGGCTGATCATCCCCAATCAGTACCCCGTTCCTGCCTTCTCCCCATATCCCCTGACTCCGCTATCTTTAAGAGCCCTATCTAGCTCTCTCTTGAAAGCATCCAGAGAACCGGCCTCCACCGCCCTCTGAGGCAGAGAATTCCACAGACTCACCACTCTCTGTGAGAAAAAGTGTTTCCTCATCTCCGTTCTAAATGGCTTACCCCTTATTCTTAAACTGTGGCCCCTGGTTCTGGACTCCCCCAACATCGGGAACATGTTTCCTGCCTCTAGCGTGTCAAAAGCCTTAATAAACTTCCCTCAGTGGGTGAGGCAGCATCTCTGGATGGAAGGAATGGGTGATGCATTTTTCCCAGCCTGAAGCAAGACTCTAGTCCCAGAAATCCCAGAGACTTCTCAGGATGGCAAGAAGCATCGGGTGGTTGACAACACAATATTGGAAAATAACTGCAGAACATCCAAATGCCCTTCTTCTCTTGAATAAGGGATCAGGTCAGATGAGGAAAAACCTTTTCACCCAGAGAGTTGTGAATCTGTGGAATTCTCTGCCACAGAAGGCAGTGGAGGCCAATTCACTGGATGTTTTCAAGAGAGAATTAGATGGAGCTCTTAGGGCTAACGGAATCAAAGGATATGGGGAGAAAGCAGGAACGGGGTACTGATTTTGGATGATCATCCATGATCATATTGAATGGCGGTGCTGGCTCAAAGGGTCCTCCTGCACCTATTTTTTATGTTTCTATGATGTTAAACCAGGTGAATGTTAGGAGTCCATCACCATTTGGAATTAGTTTAGTTTATTGTCACGTGAAAAGTTTTTTTTGTTGCGTGCTATCCAGTCAGCGGAAAGACTGTACACAATTACAGTCCATAGTGTACAGATACAGGATAAAGGGCATAATGTTTAGTGCAAGATAAAGTCCAGAAAAGTCAGATTAAAGATAGTCCAAGGGTCGCCGATGAGGTAGATGGTAGGTCAGGAGAGCTGTCCAGTTGGTGATAGGATGGTTCAGTTGCCTGATAACAGCTGGGAAGAAACTGTCCCTGAATCTGGAGGTGTGCGTTTTCACACTTCTGTAGCTCTTGCCCGATGGGAGAGGGGAGAAGAGGGAATGGCTAGGGTGAGACTGGTCCTTGGTTGTGCTGCTGGCCTTGCCGAGGCAGCGTGAGGTGTAGATGGAGTCGATGGAAGGGAGGTTGGTTTGCGCGATGGTCTGGGCTGCATCCACAACTCTCTGCGATTTCTTGCGGACTTGGGTGGAGCTGTTCCCGAACCAATGCATCCCCGATCTCCGCAATTATCCCCAATCTCTGAGGAAACTCTCAAACCCTACAATAAAACTGGTTGTAATTTTGCTGTTTGTGGGAGCTTGCAGTGTACAAGTTGCAGTCTGAAGAGGGATCTCGACCCGAAACGTCACCCATTCCTTCTCTGCCTGTCCCGTTGAGTAACTCCAGCATTTTGTGTCTATCAGAGACATGGATGTCTATTCTTGTTTAATGGAATCGGGGGCCGCAGAATATAGAGCACTCTCGAAGCTGAGACCAATAATGAGAGAGTGTTAGAATCTCATTACTTCCTCAGATGTCCTGTAATGAGATACAGTGAGCCTGCAGCACAGAGACTGAAGAGACGGACCCTGCTGTGGTACAAATGACAGCCACAGGGTGCAAGGATTTTACCGGCTCCCACACTGGGCTGGCCTCAAAGACTGAATGAAGCAGACTCTGTCACCTGCAGCATTACCCGCGCTTGCCAATAAATATAGATTGTTTAAAGGCAGTGGAATGAGGCTCGTGCTTGCGTGTGTGTGTATGTGTGTGTTGTGTGCCTGTGTGTTGTGTGCGTGTGTGCGTATGAGTGTGTATGTGTGTGTGCATGTGTATGTGTGCGTGCGTCTGTGTGTGTGTGTGCGTGTGTGCGTATGTGTGTATTAGTGTATGTGTGTGCTTGTGTGTATGTGTGTGTATGCGTGTTTGAGTGTATGTGTGTGTTTGTGTGTGTGGGTTTGTATATGTGTGCGTGCACACATCTGTGAGTGTGCACGTGCGTGGGTGTACGTGGGTGTGTGCGCGTGTGTGTGCCCGCATGTCTGTGCGTTTGTGTGTGTGTATTTGTGTGTGCGTGTGTGCATTTGTGTGTGTGTGTGTGTGTGTGTGTGTGTGTGTGTATTTGTGTGTGCGTATTTGTGTGTGCGTGTGTGCATTTGTGTGTGTATGTGTGTGTGTGTGTGTGTGTGTGTGTGTGTGTGTGTATTTGTGTGTGCGTGTGTATTTGTGTGTGTGTGTATATTTGTGTGTGTGTATTTGTGCGTGTGTGTGTATTTGTGTGTGTATATTTGTGTGTGTGTATTTGTGCGTGCGTGTGTGTAATTGTGTGTGTTTTGGAGAATGCAAGGAAAGCTGTGACGAAGCTGGAAAGAGTGCAGAGAAGATTTATGAGTTGCCGAAACTTGAGGGTCTGAGTTACAGGGAGAGGTTGGGCAGGCTAGGACTTCATTCCTTGGAGCGCAGGGCGCTGAGGGGGGATCTTTTAGAGGTATATAAGATCATGAGGGGAATAGATAGGGTAGATGCACACAGTCTTTGAACCAGAATAGGTGAATCAAGAACCAGATGGCATTGGTTTAAGTTGAGAGGGGGAAGATTTAATAGGAACCTAAGGGGCAACCTTTTCACCCAGAGGGTGGTGGGTGTATGGAACGAGCTGCCAGAGGAGGTAGTTGAAGCAGGTACTATCACAACATTCAAAAGACATTTGGAGGGGTAAATGGAAAGGAAAGGTTTAGAGAGAAATGGGCCAAATGTGGGCAGGTGGGACCATCCTTGATCGGCATGGGCTAGATGGGCTGAATGGCCTGTTGCTGCGTTTCTATGCTGTATGACTATAAGCTTTGCTGGGTAGTGATCAAGAGGAGATGATAAAGACACATAGTCAGCAAACTATCGGGCAGGACGCCCACAGGGGGGAAACCCATTGATTTCCGCCCGTGATCCATGATAATGCACTCAACACTGACAATTGGAGATATTAAGAAGATCAATAAGCTGAGCGGTTGGCAGGGAAATATTATTGGTTGGCCAGATCACGCTGAGCACGGCTCGGGGGAACATCAAACACCGAGGCTTCACCAGTCTGGTAAGGGTATTGACACTTCTCTCAAGTCCAGTCGAATAACATCAGACGCTCTCATACACAGAGCTCGGCCACTCGGCCCATCGAGCCAATGGTGCCGTCCAACAACATCATGGCTAAATCAAATCTGACGAAGGGTCCTGACCCCAAAACATCACCTAACTGTGTTCTCCAGAGATGCTGCTGCCTGTCCCTCTGAGTTACTCCAGCACCATGAGTCTTTAAAAAAAAAAACAGAACCTGCAAGGACTTTTGTACTCCCCTTATCGACTCTAAAACACCAGGACGGCCATCTACCTTCTCTGGATCTTTTTATCTCTCATTTTCCAACCTTTTTCATCTACTAAACAACCTTCAACATTCCTCCTTGTGGCCTCTGGTTCCTCCTGGTTCTGGACTCTCCCAACATCGGGAACATGTTTCCCGCCTAACGTGTCTAAGATTGTTAAGGGCGTGGACACGCTAGAGGCAGGAAACATGTTCCTGATGTTGGGGGAGTCCAGAACCAGGGGCCACACAGTTTAAGAATAGGGAGTAAGCCATTTAGAACGGAGACGAGGAAACACTTTTTCTCACAGAGAGTGATGAGTCTGTGGAATTCTCTGCCTCAGAGGGCGGTGGAGGCCGGTTCTCTGGATGCTTTCAAGAGAGAGATAGATAGGGCTCTTAAAGATAGTGGAGTCAGGGGATATGGGGAGAAGGCAGGAACGGGGTCCTGATTGTGGATGATCAGCCATGATCACATTGAATGGCGGTGCTGGCTCGAAGGGCCAAATGGCCTACTCCTGCACCTATTGTCTATTGTCTATTGTCCTTCTCTTGGAATCCCCCGGATGGCCATTTATCCTCTCAGACTCTTCCCAGTCTGAAGAAGGGCCCCCACCCGATACGTCACCCGTCCTTTTTCACCAGAGATGCCTTTTTGACCACCCGATCTTCCTGTGAAGCCACTTTCAATGATCTATGTACCTGCACTCTGAGCACTCTGCTCCACAACACTCGCCAGAGCCCTACCCATCGCTGCCCATGTTTGACTTCCCAAAATGTAACACCTCACATCTCTCTGTAGTAAATTCCATCGACCATTCCTCAGCCCACCTGGCCAATCGATCCAGATCCTGCTGCAATTTTTACTAACCATCTTCACTATCTATAATACCACCCACTTTTGTGTCATCTACACACTTGCTCATCATGCCTTGTATGTTCTCATCCGAATAATTGATATGGATGTGGAGAGATGGAATGGGTGACGATTCGGGTCAAGACTCTTTTTCAGATCGAGAAGGGTCTCGACCCGAAACGTCACCCATTCTTTTCTCCAGAGATGCTGCCTGTCCCACTGAGTTAATCCAGCATTTTGGGTCTATCTTCGGTGTAAACCAGCATCCGCAGTTCCTACCTACAAATTGATATAGCTGTGTTAAGAGCTGCCTTCCAGAATCATGGCTGATCTGATTGTGACTTCAATGTCCCATTCCTGGTCCTCCACCCCAGCTAACATTTCACCCCCACGCTCACCCATCAACCTCTTGCTTTAACAAAATACTTTAAGGAAGAGAGGTCCAAAGATTTATGAATCCTTGAGAGAAAAATGTATTCCCTTGTTTTAAATGGCAGACACTTATTTTAAATGACTACCCTTGAAAATCATCCCCAAAAAGGAAATAACCCCCTCACAGCTGTCTCCTTAGTATCTAATATGAAGCGAGAGGTATATTTGTCTACAGAGAAGACCCTATTTGTGGCTTGTGTAGGAAGGAAATGCAGAATCCAGAACCAGGGGCCACAGTCTTAGAATAAAGGGGAAGCCATTTAAGACTGAGGTGAGAAAAAACATTTTCACCCAGAGAGTTGTGAATTTGTGGAATTCCCTGCCGCAGTGGGCAGTGGAGGCCAAGTCACTGGATGGATTTAAGAGAGAGTTAGATAGAGCTCTAGGGGCTAGTGGAATCAGGGGATATGGGGAGAAGGAAGGCACAGGTTATTGATAGGGGACGATCAGCCATGATCACAATGAATGGCGGTGCTGGCTCGAAGGGCCGAATGGCCTCCTCCTGCACCTATTTTCTATGTTTCAATGTTTCTAACTGCAGATGTTAGTTTATACTGAAGATAGAGACAAAATGCTGGAATAACTCAGTGAGTTAGGCAGCATCTCTTGAGAAAAGATATTGGGGACATTTCCTGTTGAGTTCTTCAGACTGAGAGTCAGGGCAAAAGCTGGTAAAGATGAGGGAATGGAGGCCTGGAAAATGGAAGTCATTAAAGATATGAAGGGCGTGTGAGGTGTCTTGGACACAGTTTGGGAGGGGTTAGACCATGGGGGATAGGAGCGTTTGACGACACTGGGCCTGTACTCGCTGGAATTTAGAAGAATGAAGGGGGACCTCATTGAAATGTACAGAATAGTAAAAGGCTTGGAGTGAGTGGATGTTTCCACTAGTGGGAGAGTCTAGGATGAGTCATAGCCTTAGAATTAAAGGATGTTCTTTTAGGAAGGAGATGAGGAGGAATTTATTTTGTCGAATGATGGTGAATCTGTGGAATTCTTTGCCACAGAAGGTTGTGGAGGCAAAGTCAGTGGATATATTTAAGGCAGAGGTAGATAGATTCTTGATTAATAAATACGGGTGTCAGATGTTATGGGGAGAAGGCAGGTGAATGGGGTTAGGATGGAGAGATAGATCAGCCATGGTTGATGGGTGGGGTAGACATGATGGGCTGAATGGCCTAATCTTACTCCAATCTTATGATCTTATGATGGAATCGAGGTACATGGCAATTATTTAATTGGGGTAGGAGCAGGCAGAAACAAACGGTCTGCCGGGGTTGTTCTGTTTATGGATTTTGGGGAGAAGGTAGAACCGGGCCTTGTGGGGCTGGGGAAACCTCACCCTTGACTCTCAGTCTGAAGAAGGGTCTCGACTCGAAACGACACCCATTCCTTTTCTCCAGAGATGCTGCCTGGCCCGCTGAGTTACTCCAGCACCATGTGTCTATCCCAGGGGTGGGGAACCTTTTCATGTTGGAAGGTCGCATTAAAGTTAGCTGTAATCTAACAAGGCCGCATCTTCAATTAGATATAGGATTATTTCGTTGAATCTTCTTGTACTCGTTGGTATTTTAAATACGTTCATTTTAAGATTAAAATAAAGATTACGGTATGACATAGTTGGCACCTAAAATTAGGTGCCACTGTATTGTTTTGTATTGTATTAACTTCTAATAAAATAAACAAAAAAAAAAAAAACAAAAAAAAAAGAAAAAAAAAAAATATTAAAATAAAAATACTAAAAGATGAACAAAATTAATAAAAATAAAAGGATGTTTTCTACAAAATTTGGATTCATTCAAAAGGCCGCACTTAATGGCCTAGAAGGCTGCCGGTTCCCCACCCCTGGTCTATCCTGTCTGTAGCTTGTTATTCTGGACGTTATTAAGGGTGAAAATGGCTCGCGGATGTGGAGTCCCTAACACCTCGTTCAGCATCCCACAGAGACGAGGTAGCATGCTGCTGGGAACAATGGAGCCTGTGACTACACCTCGACACAGAAGTAAATTCCTGACTAATTTGTGGAAACTCACAGGGGTGGAGATTCTTTGCAACATATTCCCTGGAGCGCCGGCAATGTGCATCGCAAATGAGACAAATTTATTTTAGGAGGTGACCTTTTTACAACCCGGGATCTGAGCAATTGTTTAGATTAGACGTACAGTATGAAAAAAAGGTCCTTCGGCCCATCTAGTCCATGCCGCCCTTTCGAACACCCACGTTCTATGTTATTCCACTTTCTCATCTGTTTAAGATCTATTCTCATCTGTTTAAACGCCCATTGTTTTTTTCTGCCACCAGGGGAAATCTACAGAGGCCAATCCATCTACAAACTCAAACATTGTCTGGGATGTGGGAGGAAATCGGAGCACCCAGAGGAAATTAGTGCGGCCACGGGGAGAACGTGCAAACTCCACACAGACAGCATTGGTCGAGATTAAATCCAGCTCTCTGGAACTGCGAGATATTGGAAGGAAGTGTCGGGAGGATTAGAGAGAGGGATGTTCAGTGTTCAAAATCATGTAGGGGTTAATAAAAATAAGCAGAAGCTATTTTCACTGGCAAGGAAAACTGGTAACCAGATTGGCAGAATCGAGATCACTGGCAGAAGAACGAGAGAGAGAGAGAGAGAGAGAGAGATGAGGAGAGTATTTTTTCACACAGCCTGTTGCTGTGATCTGAACCATGTGTCTGAAAGGGTGGTGGAAGCAGATTCAATAGTTAGTTTGAAGTCTGAAGAAGGGACTCGACCCGAAACGTCACCCATTCCTTCTCTCCAGAGATGCTGCCTGCTGTCCCGCTGAGTTACTCCAGCATTTTGTGCCTATCTTCGGTTTAAACCAGCATCTGCAGTTCCTTCCTGTGCAATAGTTAGTTTTGTTTAGTTTGGTTTGGTTTATTGTCACGGTGAAAAGCTATTGTTTTATCTGTTGTTATATAGCTAGAGGTATGTAATATAACATCTAAAATAAATTGTTATAAATGCTTGGGAAAGGGGAAAAAAACCCTGGGCCATTGAGCCAGAGGTAGCACGAGTAACTGGGGGGGGGGTTATTTTGAAGATCACGGTGGCGCAGAGTTGCTGCCTCACAGCACCAGAGATCTAGGTTCGATCCTGACTACGGGTGCTGTCTGTGCAGAGTTTGTACGTTCTCCCTGTGACCTCGTGGGGTTTCTCTGGGATCTCTGGTTTCCTCCCACACTCCAAAGACGTGCAGGTTTGTAGGGTCGGTAAATTACCCCTAGTGTGCAGGACAGGAATAGTGTGTGGGTGATTGTGGGTTGGCACGGACTTGGTGGGCCGAAGGGCCTGTTTCCAATGCTGTATGTCTAAACAAATTGAAACTAAACCAAACCAAACCATCATTGGATGATCAGCCATGATCATATTGAATGGCGGTGCAGGCTCGAAGTTCCGAATGGCCTACTCCTGCACCTATTTTCTATGTTTCTAAACCAAAGATAGACACAAAATGCTGGATTAATTCAGCGGGTCAGGCAGCATCTCTGGAGAAAAGGAATAGGTGACGTTTCGGGTCGAGGTCCTTCTTCAGACTGGGTCTCGACCCGAAACGTCACCCATTCCTTCCCCCCAGAGATGCTGCCCGACCCGTTGAGTCACTCCAGCATTTTGTGTCTAGCTTCGGCGTAAATCAGCATCTGCGGTTCCTCCTTACATAAAGCGAACCTAACACAGTCAGGATGGGCTGAACGGCCTCCCTTGTGATTCTACGAGTCAGCTGACCACTGAGTTGGCAAAAGAAAACAGTCAGAAAGCCGGCTATGAATCAGCGGCAAGTAACGGCGACACTTTGTGGAGCTCGGTGACAGATTGTTGATGCTGGGGGGATGATTCATCACTCACTGCTGAAGGAAGCAGCTACCAGAGGGGAGCACAGTCTCGGTAGGTGGAACTGCATGGAGTTACACCCCGTCAGAACTGCTACTTAAGTGCCTGACTCTTTAACTCTCAGCTCTGTGGAAAGGGAGAAATCAACGTATTAATGGTAGGATAGACACAAAATGCTGGAGTAACTCAGTGGGACAGGCAACATTTCTGGATCAATAGACAATAGACAATAGACAATAGGTCCAGGAGTAGGCCATTCGGCCCTTCGAGCCAGCACCGCCATTCAATGGGATCATGGCTGATCACCCCCATCAGTATCCCTGAGAGCTATATCTAACTCTCTCTTGAATACATCCAGTGAGTTGGCCTTCACTGCCTTCTGTGGCAGAGAATTCCACAGATTCAATAGACAATAGACAATAGGTGCAGGAGCGTTTTGACCCAGCACCGCCATTCAATGTGATCATGGCTGATCATCCCCAATCAGTACCCCGTTCCTGCCTTCTCCCCATATCCCCTGACTCTGCTATTTTTAAGAGCCCTATCTTGCTCTCTCTTGAAAGCATCCAGAGAACCTGCCTCCACCGCACTCTGATGCAGATAATTCCACAGACTCACCACTCTCTGTGAGAAAAAGTGTTTCCTCGTCTCCGTTCTAAATGGAGTTCCGTTCATAAGGTCATAAGTTACTCCAGCATTTTGTGTCTATCTACCCTTTCTTGCAGTGGGACAAAATACGCTCCTGGATGCATTTAAAAAATTCCACTTTCCTCTCTGCTTTTCACACTGAACTAATCCCAGTTAAAATTGGGAAGGTTAAAAATCCCCTGAGATGTAATCCCATTAGTCTAACATAAGGTCATAAGTGATAGCAGCCGAATTAGGCCATTCGGCCCATCATATCTACTCCACCATTCAATCATGGCTGATCTATCTCTCCCTCCTAACCCCATTCTCCTGCCTTCTCCCCATAACCTCTGAAACATGAGATAGAAGGAATGGGTGATAATAGACAATAGACAATAGGTGCAGGAATAGGCCATTCGGCCCTTCGAGCCAGCACCGCCATTCAATGCGATCATGGCTGATCATCCCCAATCAGTACCCCGTTCCTGCCTTCTCCCCATATCCCCTGACTCCGCTATCTTTAAGAGCCCTATCTAGCTCTCTCTTGAAAGTATCCAGAGAACCGGCCTCCACCGCCCTCTGAGGCAGAGAAATCCACAGACTCACCATTTTCTGTGAGAAAAAGTGTTTCCTCGTCTCCGTTCTAAATGGCTTACACCTTATTCTTAAACTGCTGGCCCCTGGTTCTGGACTCCCCCAACATCGGGAACATGTCTAGCGTGTCCAAACCCTTAACAATCTTATATCGACCTTTCGGGTCGAGACCCTTCTTCAGACTGAGAGTCAGGGGAGTGGGAGACACAGAGATAAGAGAGAGTCAGGTGTGAAAACGAGGCATCAGGTCCCCCTTTGATTGTGGACTGCTGGTGGAGGGGGGAAGTTTAATGGAGATGTACAGGGTTGTGTTTTTTACACAGAGAATGGTAGGTGCCTAGAACGCACTGCCAGTGGTGGTGATGAGGGCAGATGCTATAGTGGTGCTTTAGAGGCTTTTAGACAGGCATATGTAAGTGTGGGGAACAGGAAGATATGGACCATGTACAGGCAGCTGAGATCAGTTGAAGGGTCCCCGACCCAAAACAGCACCCATTTATTTTCTCCATAGATGCTGCCTTATTATGCTCCTGTCCCACTTAGGAAACCTGAACGGAAACCTCTGGAGACTTTGCGCCCCACCCAAGGCATCCGTGCAGTTCCCGGAGGTTTTTGTCAGTCTCCCTACCTGTTTCCACTACCTGCAACCTCCGGCAACCACCTGCAACCTCCGGGAACCGCACGGAAACCTTGGGTGGGGCGCAAAGTCTCCAGAGGTTTCCGCTCAGGTTTCCTAAGTGGGACAGGGGCATTACCCACTAAGTTACTTCAGCAGTTTGTGTCTCTCTTTGGTATGAAACCAGCAATTGCAGCAGTTCCTTGTTTCTACGTGAGATCAGTTTTACTTGGCATCATGCTTGGCATCAAAGGGCCTTTTCCTGTGCTGTCCTGTTTCTATGTTTCTGTTTCTATGTTCACAGCCCAGTCCATCACCGGCTCTGACCTCCCCACCGTCGAAGGGATCTATCAAAGTCGCTGCCTCAAAAAGGCAGCCAACATCATCAGAGACCCACACCATCCTGGCCACACACTCATCTCACTGCTGCCATCGGGAAGAAGGTACAGGAGCCTGAAAACTGTAATGTCCAGGTTCAGGAACAGCTTCTACCCTACAGCCATCAGGCTATTAAACACAACAGCAAATAAGCTCTGAACTACAACAGACTATTTTTATTAATGCACCATATTTGTTTACTTATTGAGTATGTGTGCATGTGTATATATGCACACTGAACTTTTATCTCCCGTTATGTACTATGTTTACATGTTCTGTTGTGCTGCAGCAAGCAAGAATTTCATTGTCCTATCTGGGACATATGACAATAAAACACTCTTGACCCTTGTTCTATATTATCCCAAAACAAAGTGGCACATTTTCAGGGTTCTTTCCTACATTGTTTCTAAAATACTTAAGTAACTGCTAAATGTTGCAGACAAAAGAAACTGCAGGTGCTGGAAAATTGAAGAAAATTCGTGAGGAACTCAGCCCCGTCAGGCACTATCTGGGGAGGGAAATGGACAGGCAACATTCCGGGCTGGGGTGATGTAAGTAAATGCCAGTTCCGCTAGGTCCGCATTAACCAACCTGTTCATCCGGTGGCTCAGCACTTCAACTCCCCACTCCCATTCCGAATCCGACCTTTCTGTCCTGGGCCTCCTCCATGGCCAGAGTGAGCACCACTGGAAATTGGAGGAGCAGCACCTCATATTCCGCTTGGGCAGTCTGCACCCTAGCGGCATAAACATTGACTTCTCCAATTTCCGGTAGCCCTTGCTGTCTCCTCCCCTTCTCAGCTCTCCCTCAGCCCTCTGGCTCCTCCTCTTCCTTTCTTCTTCCCGCCCCCCCCCACCCACCCCACCCTCCCCCCCCCCCCCCACCCTCCCCCCCCCCCCCCCCACCCTACCAAAGATCCTATAGCGGAGCAAGATGGACTACTCCTTCTAAATGCAATGGGTTGACGTGTAGTACGCAACGGAGCGGAACGTGGGCCTTTTTTTCATCCATTTCAGTAACCTAACCCGACTCGCAGTGTAATCAACGTTGCGGGGAAACAGTTTGTGTCAGTAAATTATGATTCTGAAAATGAAGAGAAGATTTTTACCAAAAAACTTTTATTTTTACGAGGATGTTTCCGTAACCGGCTTCCGTCTCCGCACTAGTATCTTTGCTCCGCTACGGGATCTTTGGTGCGGAGACGGAAGCCGGTTACGGAAATGGGGCCGAAAATTACCCGTGAATCTGCCCATGACCATACTACGTCTTTTTCGTCGAGTGGACGATCTTGCTCGCTATAGGATCTTTGCACCCTACATCAGTCCGAAGAAGGATTTCGGCCTGAAACATCACCTATTTCCTTCGCTCCATAGATGTTGCCTCACCCGCTGAGTTTCTCCAGCACTTTTGTCTACCGTCAGTCCCACTTCCCAGCTTTAACTCCCCGATTATTCACATCCAAAGATCCATTTTTCACCACATTATCAATCCCAGGTGTCAATCTATCATCTTTATGCAATTATATCTGACTGCTCATTATTCTGTACAAATACCACCATTTATCCACTTGACTTATACAATCATTTATGGATATCAATTATTCTCTGTGAAATAACTCCTAGGTACACATTAGCCCAGATTCAATAACTCCTGACTAACTCTCATTCGTCATGTAAACAATAGATTATGCATTGCTTGGTCTATTGTTTATAATGATGTATTATCTACTCCCAAATATCTATTATTCTATATTTCAAATCACTATTGGCTATCTATTATTACCAGATAACATAGAAACATAGAAAATAGGTGCAGGAGGAGGCCATTCGGCCCTTCGAGCCCGCACCACCATTCATTGTGATCATGGCTGATCGTCCCCAATCAATAACCCGTGCCTGCCTTCTCCCCATATCCCTTGATTCCACCAGCCCCTAGAGCTCTATCTAACTCTCTCTTAAATCCATCCAGTGACTTGGCCTCCACTGCCCTCTGTGGCAGGGAATTCCACAAATTCACAACTCTCTGGGTGAAAATGTTTTTTTCTCACCTCAGTCTTAAATGGCCTCCCCTTTATTCTAAGACTGTGGCCCCTGGTTCTGGACTCGCCCAACATTGGGAACATTTTTCCTGCATCTAGCTTGTCCAGTTCTTTTATAATTTTATATGTTTCTATGAGGATCCCCTCATCCTTCTAAACTCCAGTGAATACAAGCCTAGTCTTTTCAATCTTTCCTCATATGACAGTCCCGCCATCCCAGGGATCAATCTCGTGAACCTACGCTGCACTGCCTCTTGTTTAGCACGTTGCACATGTTTAAGAAAAAAACTGCAGATGCTGGACCAATTGAAGGTGGACAAAAAATGCTGGAGAAACTCGGTGGGTGAGGCAGCATCCATGGAGAGAAGGAATAGGCGACGTTTCGGGTCGGGAAGAACGAGGAGTCTGAAGAAAGGTCTCGACCCGAAACATCGCCAATTCCTTCTCTCCATAGATGCTGCCTCACCCGCTGTGTTTCTCCAGCATTTTTTGTTTACCAGATAACATTCCTGCATTCCCGTTATTTTAAATCACTCATTCTGCTATTCTCAGATATCTATTATGACCAGGTTACTATTATTCTCTATTTTAAACCCCTCCAGCCAATTTTTCCTCATATCTATTGTTCCTGGCTATCTAATGTTCCTGGATATCCAAAAACTCCCAAGTGTTATTATTATTCGCATTATCGGATATTAGTCTGAGAAACCATCCCTGAATTTTGGCTGTAATACTGAAGAAAATCGAGCTCAACGCACTCCATCTGTTTCCTTAACACTTGCAGGAAGGTGAGATATAGCTGAGTGCCACAGGCGAAGCACACATACACACACAAACTCTCTCAAGAGATAAACCGTAGCCTCTGGCAACCTACATTCCAAGAAGATTTGGCTGGATTTCCACACTCTGTTATGAAGGGTGCTATATATCAACGTTGCAGCTCTTCCACCCAATCCCACATTTTGTTTCGTTGAACAGCTGGCCAGGGGTGACCTAGAAGCAGCCATTTTGTGGCCAAACCAATTCTTTAACCGGGAGCAGGAAAAACTGGTCAAAGTTAAGATGTCTCGGATGCCATTTCCACGCAAAATGGTTGCCTCTGATCTGTAGCTGCAGGTTGTAAGGCACAAGAATGTACAAAATAGGAATAGCGATCAAGCCTATTCAATGGGGGTTTGATCAATCTTCTGCCTAATCTCCAATAGACTAACGGTGATCAGTCAATATTCCAACAGGACTGTGGATTAGTTTGGTTCTACGACTCGTAATACAGATGTGACTTTAAAACATCTGTAATTGACCAGGCTTGTATCTCATCTTTCCAAATAATCTCCTAACTCTGCTCAATAGACTTTTTTTTCTGATGTGTGCAGCACAGTGGTGCAGCTGCGTTGTTGCTGCACCACTGCTCTGGAGACTTTGCGCCCCGCCCAAGGTTTCCGTGCAGTTCCCGGAGGTTCCCGGAGGTTTTCGTCAGTCTCCCTACCTGGTTCCACTACCTGCAACCTCCGGCAACCAACTGCAACCTCCGGGAACCGCACGGAAACCTTGGGTGGGGCGCAAAGCCTCCAGAGGTTTCCGTTCAGGTTTCCTAAGTGGGACGGGGGCGTTACAACGCCAGTGACCCGGATTCAATCCTGGCTGTGGGTGCTGTCTGTGCGGAGTTTATACGCTCTCTCTGTGACCACGTGGGTTTTCTGATGGTGCTCTGGCTTCCTCCCACACTCCAAAGACGTGCAGGTTTGTAGGTTAATTGGCTTCTGTAAATTGGCCCTAGTGTGTAGGATAGAACCAGTGTATGGGTGATCGCTGGTCTGCGTGGACTTGGTGCCCGTTCCCACGTTGTATCTCTAAACTAAAAATAAACGAAACATTTTAGATAGATCCTCATTACCAATTGCTGATATTTACTTATTTTCTTTCACTATTTATGAGTTCATTCCTTGTTTGAGCCTGATTTACCTGATTTTGTGAATTGCAAAGATAAGGCCTTGTACTCACGATCCTGTGCAAAATGCCCCAACGATAGGTACAGTATTGTTGAAAAAAATGTTCGGTAGAATGGTTCTTATCTTATCTTATTTTACTTTCTTATATCTTCTGTTCTCTATTTTTCTCTTTCTTTTTCTTTGGTTTTCTTTTTATAATAATAATAATAATGGATGGGATTTATATAGCGCCTTTCTAATACTCAAGGCGCTTTACATCGCATTATTCATTCACTCCTCAGTCACACTCGGTGGTGGTAAGCTACTTCTGTAGCCACAGCTGCCCTGGGGCAGACTGACGGAAGCGTGGCTGCCAATCTGCGCCTACGGCCCCTCCGACCACCACCAATCACTCACACACATTCACACACATTCACACACAGGCAAAGGTGGGTGAAGTGTCTTGCCCAAGGACACAACGACAGTATGCACTCCAAGCGGGATTCGAACCGGCTACCTTACGGTTGCCAGCCGAACACTTAGCCCATTGTGCCATCTGTCGTATCTCTTTTTCGTGTTTTACGTTTCTACGGGTCACTCTTGATCACTCTTTCACGCACTTACTATCCTATCTAACTCTCTCTACTTTCCTTCTTTTTAAAGTTAAAAGCAAGAAGTGGTACAGCAAATGTATTATGTTATTTTTGGCTTATATCACTGTAATGTACACTACTTCTAATAAATAAAAGATTAAATTAAAAAAATTAAAAAAAGGAATGGTTCTTGGAGATTGAGGAAGGGCAAAAATGATTCTACAGTTCAAAAATGGATGGAAAGATAAAATGATAAAAGTGACACCAAATGCTGGAGTAACTCAGCGGGACAGGCAGCATCTATGGAGAGAAGGAATGGGTGACGTTTCGGGTCGAGACCCTTCTTCTGACTAGTCAGGGGAATGGGAAACGAGAGATATAGACAGCGATGTAGCGAGATATAGAACAGATTAATGAAAGATATGCAAAAATAAGTAACAGATGATAAAGGAAACAGGCCATTGTTAGCGGTTTGCTGGGTGAGAACGGGGACCTGGTGCGACTTGGGTGGGGGAGGGCTGGAGAGAGGGGAAGTGCAGGGGTTACTTGAAGTTGAATCAATGTCCATACCACTGGGCGGTAAGCTGCCCAAGCGAAATATGAGGTGCTGTTCCCCCAATTTGCGATTGGCCTCACTCTGACAATGGAGGAGGCCTCGGACAGAATTGTCAATGTGGGAATGGGAAGGGGAATAATGCTTGTCAATTCCATTTAGCGATGAGGTTGCGGTGTAGATTGAGGAGGGGTGGGTAGAAGGATGTTGAATTGCTATCAAAAATGATCTGATAATGTTTCACACAGGCCATCACACAGTACTGGGCTTGCGGTAATTCATCAGCGAGAAATATTGAACTGAAAATAGAGAATAGGAATTAAAAAGGTCATTTATCATGATAAGGCCGAGGTTGGGAAAAACGTGGATTGTCTTTTCTGGAGGATTGAAGGCTGAGGGGAGAACTGTCAGGAGTTTATACAATGACAAGTGGCAAAGATAAGGTGGACAGTCAGAAACCTTTTCCCAGGGTGGGAGTGTCCCAAATACTAGAGGGCGTAGGTTTAGGATGAGAAGGGGAAAGTCTGAAGGAGATGTGAGGGGAAGGTTTTTGTTACAGAGAGTGGTCGGTGCCTGGAACACGCTGTCTGGGATGGTTCACAAGTTCACAAGTTATAGGAGTAGAATTAGGCCATTCGGCCCATTGAGTCTGCTCTGCCATTCAATCTTGGCTGATCTCTGCTTCCTAATCCCATTTCCCTGCATTCTCCCCATAACTCTTAATCAAGAACTTGTCTATCTCTGCCTTGCAAATATCCACTGACCTGGCCTCCACCGCCCTCTGTGGCAATGAGTTCCACAGATTAACTACCCTCTGACTAAAGAGGTTCCTCCTCGCCTCCTGCATCACTTCCTGGTTCGGGAGCTGCAAGGCGTGCGAACGGCACCAACTTGACAGGATTGTGAAGACCGCCAGCAGGATTATTGGTGCTCCACTCCCTTTCTTGCTGGACATATACAGGAAGAGATGTATCAACAGAGCCATCTCCATCATCAAAGACCCCTACCACCCATCGCATCACATATTCTCCATCCTGCCATCTGGGAAGAGGTACAGGAGCATTAGCTGCAAAACCAGCAGGATGCTCCTCAGCTTCTTCCCGCAGGCTATAAGGCTGTTAAACGGACTTTGACCCCTGCCAAAGTATCGCGCACCAACCACCAACCTGGACAGAGCCACTGTCGTGCCGCTGCCGATCGGAACGCCTGTTGATGTTTAGTTGAGAGTAGTGTTAAACTTGTTCATGATATATGTATTTTTATTTCTATTTATTTTTTACTGCACACTGAATGGACACTGGTTTGAGTAACGTTTTTTTGTTTCCTCTGGGTATGCGAGTACTCAGGAAAATAACAATAAAGATATACAATACAATAAAAGAGCGCCCTTTAATTCTGAGGCTACGACCTCTGGTCCTAGACTCTCCCACCAGTGGAAATATCCTTTCCACATCCACTCTATCTATGCCTATCGTTATTTGGCAACTTTCAATGAGGTCCCCCCCCCAACCTTCTAAACTCCAGGGATGATGGTGGAAGCAGGCAAAATAATGTTGTCCAGGGTTTCAGGACCTGGTGAGGGGGGAGTAAAAATACGAAGTAGAGATCCCTTTTATCTCTCTTTTTTTCCTTCTTTTTTTAACTTTTATATATCTTCAGTTCTCTTTTTCTCTCTTTCTTTTTCTTTGGCTTTCTCCTTATCTCTTTTTTTTTCGAGTTTTACGTTTCTAAGGGTCTCTCTTGATCACTCTTTCACGCACTCACTGTCCTAGCTAATTCTCTTTCCTTATCTTCTTTTTTAAAGTTTAAAATATGAAGTGGTACAGGAAATGTGTTATGTTATTTTTGGCTTATATCACTGTAATGTACACTACTTCTAATAAATAAAAAAAAAAAAAATAAATAAAATGTTGTCCAGGATGCAGGGAATGGTGGGATATGGATCATATGCAGGCACATGGGGTTGGCTTAATTTGGTTGAAATGGTCGGCACAGACCATGTGGGCCGAAGGGCCTGCTTAATGTTCTATGTTGGGACGACAGATGGCACAATGGGCTAAGTGTTCGGCTGGCGACCGGAAGGTGGCCGGTTCGAATCCCGCTTGGAGTGCATACTGTCGTTGTGTCCTTGGGCAAGACACTTCACCCACCTTTGCCTGTGTGTGAATGTGTGTGTGAGTGATTGGTGGTGGTCGGAGGGGCCGTAGGCGCAGAATGGCAGCCACGCTTCCGTCAGTCTGCCCCAGGGCAGCTGTGGCTACAGAAGTAGCTTACCACCACCGAGTGTGACTGAGGAGTGAATGAATAATGCGATGTAAAGCGCCTTGAGTATTAGAAAGGCGCTATATAAATCCCATCCATTATTATTATTATTATGTTCTATTTTGGGTTTAACATGTTCTTGTTCCTACTGGGATCCAAACTGGGACTTTAATTTGTCGTTTTGTGACCCAGAAGGTGTCACTTAAGTTAAGGGAATGAATGTAACTTTATTGTTGATGCAAATCGAGGTCGGAAAGTGAACTAGGGGCGATGGTCAATGAGAATGTAAACATATCAAGTGGAGCAGAAGTTGGAGAAACCTGTTCATCCAATTTCACAGGAAAGACGAGGAGAGCAGAATATTTTTTCAAAGGTGGAAGATTGGGGAATGTTGATGTTCCGAGGAATTTGGGAGTCACACGGGAATCACGAGAAGTTATCGTGTTGGTATATCAAGCTCTGCCCACTAAGTCCGCGTCGACTAGCGACCATCCCGTGCACTAGCACTATCTAACACACACGAGGGCCAATTTTACAATTTTACCAAAGCCAATTAACCTGTAAACCTGTACGTCTTTGGAGCGTGGGAGGAAAGCGGATCACCCGGAGAAAACCCGCGCGGTCACGGGGAGAACGTACAATCTCCGTACAGACGGCACCCGTGGTAGGGATCGAACCCGGGTCTCTGGCGCTGTAAAGGGCCTGTCCCACTTTCACGACCTAATTCACAACCTCTGCCGAGTTTGTCCTTGGCTCATACTCGCAGCATGGTCGTCACGAGGTCGTAGGTAGGTCGTAGCAGGCCGTGATGCTAGTCGTAGGTACTCGTGGTATCAAGTAGGTCGGGGCATTTTTCTAGCCTGATGAAAAATGTCCACGAGTAAAAAAGGTCGTGAATTAGGTCGTGAAAGTGGGACAGGCCCTTAAGGCAGCAACTCTACCACTGTGCCACCGTGTCACACCGATCCAAAATTCTGTAATAAAATCATTAAACGCTCGAGTTACTCAGGAGAATCCTGATACGAAACATCGCCTATCCATGTTCTCCAGAGATGAGGCCTGACGTGCTGAGTAACTGCAGCCCTTTGTGTTTTTATAAACCAGCATCTGCAGTTCCTTGTCCCACCAAAATTCCACGTCTGTTTATCAAATGTAAAGGCTGGAAGTTTACATCCAGGTAGCTCAGTATTCCCGAATAGATGTTCCCAAGACACCAGATTTGCAATTTGAATTCAAAATTCCATCTTCCACGCCTGATTATGTTGTTGCAAGGCAGGGTTCAATATTGAAAAATGTAGCAATATTTCCCATGTATACGTTCCGAGGCGGCACAGTAACGCAGATCCGTTACCCTACAGTGCCGGAGACCCGGGTTCAATCCTGACCTCGTGTGCTGTCTGTGTGGAGTTTGCATGTTTTCCCTGTGATTGCGTGGGTTTCCTCCAGGTGCTCCGGTTTCCTCCCACATCCCAAAGACAGGTGGGTTTGTCGGTTAATTTCCGTGAGTGTTAGGGAGTGAATGGGAAAGTGGGATAACATAGACTTAGTGTGAACTGGTGATTGGAGGTGGGTGCGGACTTGGTGGCTTCCATGCTGAATCTCTGGACTAAATAAGCCAAAGTTCTGCCGATGAAAGTTAACCCACTTTAGCCAGAACGTCCTGAGCAACCCCACTGCCAAATAGATAGATTTGGACTTTAGATTTTATAGATACAGTGTGGAAACAGATCCTTTGGACCAGCGAGTTTGCGCTGACCAGCGATCACCCTGTACACTAACGTTATCCTACAAACTAGGGACAATTTACGGAAGCCAATTAAACCACAAACCCGTACGTCTTCGGAGTGTGGGAGGAAACCAGAGCACCCGGAGAAAACCCATGTGGTCCCAGAGAGAATGTGCAAACTCCGTACAGGCAGCACCCGCAGTCAGGATTGAACCCGTGTCTCAGGCGCCGTGAGGCAGCAACTCTACCGCTGCGCCACCGTGCCACCCTAATCTGGCTCAGGATATCTGTAGGAAAATCCCTCCCCCCTCCACAAAAAAGCCTAACATGTTTTTTTTCCTTATTGAAATCAATTGAAAGAGAAACAAAAAACCTTCCTGGCTCCGTTCCAAGGATTCAGCCCAAGAAAATAACAAGTTTCCCACGTCACTTGTCAATTAACATGTGAGAGACACACTGTGACTGATGCTCATATGTGCTGGTGGGCTCCAGGATACTGTTCTGAGGGGGAATATGTTAAACCAGCTTCCGGGGCGGATTTACCATTAGGCTTCATAGGCTGAAGCCTAGGGCCTCGAAATCTAGGGGGCCTCCGGCCAAGAAGGTGTATAATATTTTTGACACTGTCATAGGCCTTTCTTACATATGCTGTCACAACGCACTGTAGTCTCTAAACAACTCTTCAGTAACTTTCCTTGCCCTCCATTTCAGAATAATAGCGTTTTAAGCCGATAACTCGACACTAGCACGGGCAATAAATAAATAAATAATTAACGCAGCTTTCCAGTCCCTTACTATATCTGCGAGTTGCTGTCTGCGTGGAGTTTGTACATTCTCCCTGTGACAGTGTCGGTTTTGTCCGGGTGCTCCCATTTCCTCCCACACTCCACAGATTTTGTAGGTTAATTGGCTTTGGTAAGTTGTAAAATTGCCCCCTAGTGTGTGTAGGCTAGTGTGCAGGGTGATCGCTGGCCAGCACGGACTCGGTGGACCGAAGGGCCTGTTTCCGCGTTGTATTTCTAAACTCTAAAGTCAAAAAAAAAAAAGTTCTCCCCAGTCCTCTATTGTCAGTCCCGGTTCCTCAATCAGCATCTCTGAGGTTTAACCAGGACCCGAAACGTCACCTATCCATGTTCTCCAGAGATGCTGCCTGACCCGCTGAGTGACTCCAGCACTTTGGGTCTTGCTTTGTAAACCAGCATCTGCAGATCCTTGTTTCAACATCTGGTTGTTTGTGTTTTTGCTGATTGGGAGATCTTGTTCCCCACACTCATGTATCCTACATTTTAACAGCGACTTCATTTCATGATATAGTCATCAGCTGCAAAGCCCCATGAAGCTTACCTCTGTGAACAATCTATACCCATGCCACTCCAAGCCTTGGAAACCTTGGCATCAATTTTTATTTGATAACGTTGCCTTGAAATGCCTTGGCTCATGTTGCCATATAAAGATTGTTACAGAGGTGGTTATTATTGTTGTTGTTAATAAACAGCATTTATGGTGTAAAACCTTCACCCTCTTGCAATAAACGAAAGCGGAAGGTTAAGCTCCAGCACTGAGAGGAAGTTCATTTGATTTGGTCCAAGGATTCGGAGAGTAAACAGCAGGAAACAGTCCCTTTATCTCTCAAAGATCATCAATTGCTCATCTCCTCTAACCCGACACTAAACCTCCCCACACCCCCATCAACCATGAGTTAGATAGAGCTCTAGGGGCTAGTGGATTTCAAGGGATAAGGGGAGAAGGCAGGCACGGGTTATTGATTGGGGACGATCAGCCATGATCACGATGAATGGCGGTGCTGGCTGGAAGGGCCGAATGGCCTCCTCCTGCACCTATTTTCTATGTTTCTATGTAACTTTTGCCGGATTCATGAGCGGAATAGACAGGGTGAACGCACAGAGTCTCTTGCCCAGAGTAGGGGAATCGAGAACCGGAGGTCTCGAACCCAAACGTCACTCATTCCTTCTCTCCAGAGATGCTGCCTGTCCCGCTGAGTGACTCCAGTGTCTATCGTCGAGAAGCAGAGGACATAGGTTTACGGTGAGGGGGCAGAGGAAAGAGGGGGCATAGGAACGTGAGGGGGTACATTTTTACGCACAGGATGGTGGGCATATGGAACGAGCTGCCGGAGGAGGTAGTTGAGGCAGGTACTATCACAATGTTTAAGAAACATTTAAGCAGGTACATGGATAGGACAGGTTTGGAGGGAGATGGGCCGAACGCAGGTAGGTGGGACTAGTGTAGATGGGACATGTTGGTCGGTGTGGGTGGGATGGAGTGACGGGCCTGTTTCCCCACTGTATGACTCGATGATTCAAATCTACCACTATTTACAGCAGCTAATTAATCTAGCGACTGGGAGGAATCACAGAGGAAGTTGACACGGTCACTGGGAGAACATGCAAACTCCACACAGATAGCACTGGAGATCAGTGCCAATCCAGGTGCCTTTCACTGCCAGACAATGCCAGTTCTGTCAGAGAGAACCTCAACCATTTCTCTCTATTGAAAGACATTCATTGCCATAGCTATTACTGACCCCACCACCATCAACATCCTAGGACCCGCTATTGGTCATCAACTCAATTTGATGTAAATACTATAGTTACAAATGGGAAATACTACATGCCTTTTGAATTCTGCGTGCAATTTTGGGCACCCCCTTTACGAGAGAATATTACAGGCAGAGAGAATCATAGTCAGAAAGTTGCAGAGCACCGACACAGACCCTTCAGCCCACCACATCTGCACCAAATGTTGCACACTGATCTCAATTATCTGCATTGTCCATAGCTTGCTCAGGCTTGGCGACTCGGCTGCCTGCCTGCCTGCCTAGATGCTTCACCTTGCGCATGTGAGAGGTCACAAATTGATTGAGCAGGGACGGGGCAACGATACTGATGAAGGGAAACAAGGACTGAAGAAAGGTCACTATGGAGGAAAAATCGGAAATATGATCCGGTTGTCTGGAAGACAGTCTCCGTGAAACTAACTCTAAAGGTTAAACCACTCCAAACGTCCACCGCTCCAAGTATCGGTCTACATCTCCATCTCGTCTGAAGCTTTATAAATCATCCATATAAACCGAGATGAGGATGACTAAGGGAGACAAAAGTGCTGGAGAAACTCAGCGGGTGAGGCAGCATCTATGGAGCGAAGGATACAGGCAACGTTTCGGGCTGAAACCCTTCTTCAGACCGAAAGGTAAGACCTCCCTGGTGGAATAAAACTGGGTGAAAAAAAGGTCTAATGCCCCTGTCCCACTTAGAAAACCTGAACGGAAACCTCTGGAGACTTTGCGCCCCACCCAAGGTTTCCGTGCGGTTCCCGGAGGTTGCAGGTGGTTGCTGGAGGTTGCAGGTAGTGGAAGCAGGTAGGGAGACTGACGGGGACCTCCGGGAACCGCACGGAAACCTTGGGTGGGGCGCAAAGTCTCCAGGTTTCCTAAGTGGGACAGGGGCATTACCTTCCACTACCTGCAACCTCCGGCATCGCAACCGGCTTCGACTAAAAAATTACCGATTTGTAAAACGGCAACCTATTTTTAGTCGCGGCCAGTTTTGAATATTTTGAACATAGAAGAAGCGGAAAGAGGGATATGGGTCAAATGCAGGCAGGTGGGACTAATGTAGATGGGACATATTGGTTGGTGTGGACAGGTTGGGCCGAAGGGCCTGTTTCCATGCTGTATGTATCACTCTATGACTAAGACAAGAGCAACCCAAGTTCCAAACCCTGAACTAAACAATTAACTCACATGAGCTGTCCACTTGGGCGACATAATTGGCGAGTTTAGAAGAGTTTAGGAGAGTTTGAAAAAATGACATGTTGAAGACCTCCTTCGACCATGTAGAAGACCAGCTAAGACTAGCTACGACTAACTTCGGGAAAATTGGACAACGAATAGTGGAGAGTGAAGAGGACCTCCTTCGATCTCCTTCGGCCTCCCTTCGACTATGTTGAAGACTATCTATGACTACCTTCGGCTACCCTCGATTACCTACGACTAACATGCCGACCGACTACGACCTACTACAACTAAGCCTACGAGTAAAAGAAATATCAATTTTTTCCATGGCGACCTTTTTTTTACTCGCAGGCATTTTTCAACACGTTGAAAAATACGCCGCGCCCTAGCTGAGGCCTCGAGTACGCGGAGGCCACTCTCGAGCATGAAGGAGAGTTACAAAGACCTCCTACGACCTTGTGTCGACCATGCTGCGAGTATGAGTCGCGGATTAGGTCGCCCAAGTGGGGCAGCCCCTTTAGGGTTTCCATGGTGTATGACTCCATTTATCCGAATACTTTTGAAGGCTCTTGTTTGATGTGTTTCCACTGCCTTATCAGCGGCGGCTTTCAAATCCCAACCCTCATTGCTTGAATGAATGTCCCTCATGTGGCCACTGAGTTTATTTACTGATCTGTGTCCCCAGTTAGTTTGCTCCCTCCTTGGCTATGATACATAATGGCTGAACTACTGTTCAGGCCTAGGAGCCTGAACGCAACAGATACACTGTTAAAAATCTGAAGAAGGATTCCGACCCAAAACATCGCCTATTCATGTCTTCCAGAGGTGCTGCTGGCCCTTCGGCCCACCGAGTCCGTGCTGACCAGAGATCACCTCGTACACGCGCACTATCCTACACACTAGGGACAATTTACAATTTTACCAAATCCAATTAACCTACAAACCTATATTTCTTTGGAACTACTAGAGAGACAGTTGACAGCAAGGAAAGACGGTACCCGGGACAGGCTGGGTTGGCACTCCAGTCTGTGTCTTTGGTGAGAAAGTCACCCAACAAAGCTACGGACAGGCCTAATGAACCACCGTGGCCTAAAAATCCATCAGGCGAGAATGAAATGCTGGGAGGAGGAGAAAGAGGTTAGCGCACGCACAGGCCTTGAACCTGGTGAGAGGCAGGAGGAGCCCGGCCATGACTCACCCCACAGAGCCCAGTCCTTCCACACACTAGAATCTCCCAACCCCTGCAGAGTGGTTACTAAGATGGCTGATCCGTGGGTGGTTGCTGCTGGGGCTTGATCAACCCCGGCTGGGTCACCTGGGCGAGGGTGTCTGATGTTGTGAGACCCGAAACTCCCGATGACCCCAGGTCACATCACTAAGGATGTGTCCCAGCCCATCTAGAAGATGTGTATTTTTCACACCGGGGTGTGGGAGGAAACCGGAGCACCCGGGGAAAACCCACGTAGTCATGGGGTGAACGCACAAACTCCGTACAGACAGCACCCGTGGTCAGGATCGAACACCGGGCCTCTGGCGCTGTAAGGCAGCAGCTCCACCACTGAACGACTATGTCACCACTATATCACCTTGTGACCGCATATTAGAAAGTGCTATTGGAAATCCCTCTTTATCTAAACCCTTCATGAGTTTAAACACCTCTTAAATCTCCATTTGGCCTTCCCTGCTCTAAAGAGTGTCCGTGACCTGGTATGCTTTGAATAATGCCAGTTTCGATTTGTGTCTCGGTGATAACTGAGGCAGTGGCTTTCTACGGGAATAATAATTCAGAGAGTCGGAAATTCGCTTCTCTCGTTCCAGATTGAGAATCCTTCTCCTCTGGGATGTGAATATTCCTGGCAAGGCCGGCATCCATTGCCCTTGAGAAGATGGAGGTGGGGGGGGGTCTTCTTCTACCCTGCAGTTCACCTTTTGGGGATCTAAACTCCAATACAAAAGGCCATCCCACTGGACATTTTAGGGAAGGAATCTTGCCTTCTCTGCCCACTGTGGCATATACGTGACTCCAGATCATCAGTAATATGGTTGAACCTTAATTAACCTTGCACTCCATTTAATATTACCAAACATATTTACCCTCAGTACAATGAGGGATGTACCTTGGTTCCTTATTTGCTTACATCAAGGAGGAGGCTATTTGGCCCATCATGCCTATGCTGGCTCTCAGAGAAAGCATATTCTCCCACTCATTTCCCGCACCAAGTGCCCATTAACACACTTGACATCATAGGATCATCTGCATCCACTGGTTGAGCTTCCTACTGTCTTTGAACAGGCAAACAATATTCCACCCAGGCACTCACTGCAGAGTGGTTACTAAGATGGCTGATCTACCCATCCCTCACTGGCCCCTGTCCCTCATATCTCAGTGGCAGAGGTAGATCTGATTTCTTCAGGGTAAACCTTCGCAGCACGGCTGGCCCAGATGGAGTCCCACCTCCAGATTCAGAGACAGTTTCTTCACAGATGTTACCAGGCAACTGAACCACCCTACCAACAACTAGAGAGCGGCCCTGAGCTACCAACTGCCTCATCGGGGACCCTCGGACTATCTTTGATCGGACTTTACTGGCTTTACCTTGCGCCAAATGTTATTCCCTTATCACGTATCTGCACACTGTGGACGGCTCGATTGTAATCATGTGATCTCGATTGTAGCCATTTAGAACGGAGACGAGGAAAAACTTTTTGGGTTGTGAATCTGTGGAATTCTCTGCCTCAGAAGGCAGTGGAGGCCAATTCTATGGTTGCTTTCAAGAGAGAGTTAGATAGCGGAGTCAGGGGATATGGGGAGAAGGCAGGAATGGGGTACTGATTGTGGATGATCAGCCATGATCACAGTGCTGGCTCGAAGGGCCGAATGGCCTACTCCTGCACCTATAGTCTATTGTCTATTGTTTATTGCCGGATGTGGGCATGGAGAAAAATGACCGGGGTGGGATTGTGTTGGCTGATTTTCTGAGGCAGCGTGAAGTGTGGATAGGGTCAACGGTGGGAAGTCTCGTTCAATGGTGCTTTATCCTGCTCGGTATCCTGAAGCATCATCGCCCGATCCAGGCGAGCTCCAGGCTGCTGTTGGGCCTTCAGCCGTCGCCTTTGTCTGGAGTGTTGCGTGAACCGATGTTCCTCTCCATCCCGGACACCTGGGGGCGCCTTCCACAGGTGACCTTGAGGGCGCGGAAGGCAAGACGCCAGCTCACGTTCCTCGCGCCCATCATGGCCGGCCGGCTCCCTCCTCTTTGGGTCTCTGGTCTTAGGGGGAATGAGCTAAGGGGCCGGGCTCAGCGGCTTCCTCTACAGGCCGCGGCCCACCTGATCTGTGTGAAGCAAGGCATCAAAAAAACATGGAAAATAGGTGCAGGAGGAGGCCATTCGGCCCTTCGAACAAGCATCGCCCATTCATTGTAATCGTCCCCAATCAATAACCCGTGCCTGCCTTCTCCCCATATCCCTTGATTCCACCACCCCCTAGAGCTCTATCTAACTCTTAAATCCATCCAGTGATTTGGCCTCCACTGCCCTCTGTGGCAGGGAATTCCACAAATTCACAACTCTGGTGAAAACGTTTTTTCTCGCCTCAGTTTTAAATGGCCTCCCCTTTATTCTAAGACTGTGGCCCCTGGTTCTGGACTCGCCCAACATTGGGAACATTTTTCCTGCATCTAGCTTGTCCAGTCCTTTTATAATTTGATATGTTTCTATAAGATCCCCCCTCCCCTCATCCTATAGCCTTTGCAATGCCCTTGTGTACGCTGGCCCACGATGGAACACAAAGGCAATGACTGACTCAAAGAAGCAGCCTGTTATGGAAATCCCATCACTTTCTTCGAGTGAGAGAGCAGTCTGGCAGGTTTGTTACCTTGCCATCAACTCTCCATTACACAAGCAGAGGAAGATGATGAATAACATGATTTGGCAGAGAGTATTATAGGCCGTTTGGTGGAACTGAAATAAACATCCTCAGTTTTATTACAGGGTCCAATAATGGGTTTTCAGAGACAATTTGTTAATGGTGTTTTTGAATGTTGCAGGTTATGAAGATTCCTCTGAATTATATTTTCCAGCTGTCATTGCATTTTAAATTCGGCCATCCTCTTGATGCCTTGCGATGGGCCATTTGATCTCTCTGCTGTCTTGACATATAGAGGACAAGTCTTCCCAGTTCCCGTCACAGTCCTGCACGTCTGTCGGCCCAATCGTAGAAACTAGCTGCGCAGAAGGAGGCCACTCTGCCCATCTTGCCGCTGATGGCTCTCGGAAGGAGTTCTACGAACCCCGCTAAGTCTACCTCGTTTTTTCACCGTCTCTCTGCGAATCTCGGTTTTTTCCCCAATATTCCGTACATTTTGGGGGGGGGATTGTGATTGAATCTGCTTCCGTCGCCCCCTGCAGGCAGTGCGTCTCCGATCCACAGCAACTTGCTGCGAAAATCTTCCCCGTGAAAACAAAGTGTTGGATCAACTCAGCGGGTCAGGCAGCATCTGTGGGGGGACTAGCCAGACGACGGTTCACGTCAGGACCCATCTTCGGACTATCTGAAGAAGAGTCCAGATCCGAAATGTAGTCTGCCCATTCCCTCCGAAGATGTTCCTCCAGCACTTTATTTTTTTGCTAAAGATTCCAGCATCTGCATTCTCTTAAGTCTCTAATCCTTCCCTCACCCCCCCCCCCCCACCCACCCCTCCCCCCACTCCTCCCCCCACTCCCCCTCTGATTCTTTTTACCAACTATCCTAAATCCATAGTAACTCAGCGGGTCAGGCAGCATCTCTGGAGAAATGGATGAGTCACGTTGCGGGTTCTTCAGACCTGAAACATCACCCATTTCTTCTCTCCAGAGATGCTCCCTGTCCAGCTGATGTTACCCCAGCTTTTTGTGTCTATCTTCGGTTTAAACCAGCATCTGCAGTTCCTTCCTACACATCTGCAGTTCCATCCTACACATCTGCAGTTCCTTCCTACACATCTGCAGTTCCTTCCTGCACATCTGCAGTTCCTCCCTACACATCTGCAGTTCCTTCCTACACATCTGCAGTTCCTTCCTACACATCTGCAGTTCCTTCCTACACATCTGCAGTTCCTTCCTACACATCTGCAGTTCCTTCCTACACATCTGCAGTTCCTTCCTACACATCTGCAGTTCCTTCCTACACATCTGCAGTTCCTTCCTACACATCTGCAGTTCCTTGTTTCTGTTTGTTATATCTGTATAGGCTGCACCGGAAACATTTATCCACTTATTTACTCCATCAATTCCTTTATGGTCGTGGACACCTCTAGTAATTTTCACTTTGCCTTGAGTGATGAAGCCCCACTGAGCTCTCCAGAGTCCTTTCACACCCTCTGAGAAATATTTGGACTCTCTCCCTCTCTGAGCAGCTTTCGAGATTATTCACTGCTGCCTTTCTCTCGCCCAGAAGCCGCAGTTTCTCTGTAGCAATGGGTGTTCTCGTCTCATCTCACTCTGGTTTCTTTCCACCTACACTCACGTTCAGTGCCAGCTGTTGCCTGCCAAGGCTGGCACTGAGCCAGGCGGGGAAATAATGTGTTCGATAGGGACCTCCTTCTCTGCCAATGTTGGAGGTGAGGAGAGAGAGAGAGAGACTTCCCATTCATTGCATGCCCAGATCTACCCCAGCAACAGGCAACACCCCCCCTTACACAAAAGCTGTGGAAGACTCTTAGAGAGACACAGCGCGGAAACAGGCCCTTCAGCCCATCGAGCCCGCGCTAACCAGTGGTCACACTGTTACTGTGGCACCATCCTACACACTTGGGGCAATTTACAATCTTACTGAACCTGCAACGTGGACCATGCTCACTGTGTGGCTTTCACACGCAGACTGAGGCAGTGTCGAGGTGCTCCCAGACGCATTCACTGGCGGGGAGAGTTTAATGTACGAGATTGATCCCTGGGATGGCGGGACTGTCATATGAGGAAAGATTGAAAAGACTAGGCTTGTATTCACTGGAGTTTAGAAGGATGAGGGGGAATCTTATAGAAACATAAAATTATAAAAGGTCTGGACAAGCTAGATGCAAGAAAAATGTTCCCAATGTTGGGCGAGTCCAGAACCAGGGGCCACAGCCTTAGAATAAAGGGCAGGCCATTTAAGACTGAGGTGAGAAAAAACCTTTTCACCCAGAGAGTTGTGAATTTATGGAATTCCCTGCCACAGAGGGCTGTGGAGGCCAAGTCACTGGATGGATTTAAGAAAGAGTTAGACAGAGCTCCATGGGCTAGTGGAGTCAAGGGATATGGGGAGAAGGCAGGCACGGGTTATTGATTGGGGACGATCAGCCATGATCACAATGAATGGCGGTATTGGCTCAAAGGGCTGAATGGCCTCCTCCTGCACCTAACATAGAGTTTCTATGTGTCTAATGTGCAGTGAAGGAACTGCAGATGCTGGTTTAAACCGAAGATGGACACAAAAAGCTGGAGTAACTCAGCGGGACCCTTCTTCAGCCTGAGGGAGTGCCGCACTGTCAGAAGGGCAGTACTGAGGGAGAGAAGAATGAAGAAGGGTCTCCACCTGAAACGTCACCCATTCCTTCTCTCCAGAGATGCTGCCTGGCCCGCTGAGTTACTCCACCTTTATGTGTCTATTTTCGGGGAGACTTTAATCCAGGAGTGGGCTGGGGGCTCCAAACCTCACTCTTTCGCCACAGCGAACCCATGAACAGGTAGATAGACACAGAGTGCTGGAGTAACTCAGGCAGCATCTCTGGAGAAAAAGGACAGGTTGGGAGTTACTCCAGCACTTTGTGTCTATCTTCGGTAATAAACCAGCATCTGCAGTTCCTTCCCACCAGTGAACGGGTACTGCAGGAGACGGGTACAAGAAGAAGTTAGGAACTCCCAACGTTCTCTCCACACTCTGCACTCCTTTGACAATGCCCCCTCCAATAACACACTGGTGGCCAAGCTGGGCCATCCGCGAGTCACAGCGCCAGGTGGTGGAGGGCTCTGCCCGAGCCGGCTGTCTGACCCTTTTCCGGGGTTACGTCCGTGCCCGGGTGGGGTTAGAAAGGGAATACGCCCTGTCCACGGGCGCCCTGGGGGAGTTCCGGGACCGCTGGGCTCTGCAGGGTGTTGAATGTATCCTCAATAAGGATTGTAACATAGTTGTATAGTAGTCTATTAAGGATATATGTTTGTCTTGTATTATGGTGGTGGGTTCTGGTTTGTTTATTGTAGTGTAAATTTAGAAGGAGTTTAGAAGGATGAGAGGTAATCTCATTGAAACATATAAGATTGTTAAGGGTTTGGACACGCTAGAGGCAGGAAACATGTTCCCGATGTTGGGGGGAGTCCAGAACCAGGGGCCACACAGTTTAAGAATAAGGAGCAAGCCATTTAGAACGGAGACGAGGAAACACTTTTTCTCACAGAGAGTTGTGAGTCTGTGGAATTCTCTGCCTCAGAGGGCAGTGGAGGCCGGTTCTCTGGATGCTTTCAAGAGAGAGCTAGATAGGGCTCTTAAAGATAGCGGAGTCAGGGGATATGGGGAGAAGGCATGAACGGGGTAGTGATTGGATATGATCAGCCATGATCACAGTGAATGGCAGTGCTGGCTCGAAGGGATAAATGGCCTACTCTTGCACCTATTGTGTCTATTGTGTATTATTTTTTATTTATTGAAATTTTTTTTGGATTAAAAATGAATAAATAAATTAAAAAATAAATAAATAACACACTGGTCCCTCAGTATTGATCCTCCAACTGTGAAGCTCCCCCCCCCCCCCCCCCAGTATTGTCTCGGCCCCGTAGCAGAAGTGTCCAGTTCGCGGGGCTGGAAACTGGAAGTATCCTGAGCTAATTCTGATGCCACCATTGTCAATTGCAACAAGTGACGGCTTCCCACTGATTGTCGCCGGAAGCTTGCGTCCTTTTCAGGACGGACGATGACAGCCAGGTCAACATTTGAAACATGGAAGGTGGACACGGAAGAAGAGATAAGGCAGAACTCCCCCTGACTGTGCAATATCCCCTGACACACTGTTACACTTGGTACACCCTCATTCCTACCTCCCCCATCAGTGTTCTACTCCAAATGCATATCCCTCCCACACTGCCTCTCTGATAGCAGCATTGCCCCATGACAGTGCGGCACTCTCTCGCCAATCCCCTCTGACAGCAGTGACTGTGTTCTTTCAGTACTGTACAGCTCCATCAAAGCAACATTCAATCAGCCATTAACCTCTAACAGCAGAGGTGACTGAACACAATCACCCGTTGATTCCCTCAGTGCAGCTCCTTTGCACTCCCTCAGGATGCGCCAACCTGCAGTGCAGCTCACTCAGCACTGCACCTGTTAGTAGGTCAGCGTACCTGGGGTTGGGAGGGAGCAGCATCGAGGAGTCATAGAAACATAGAAACATAGAAATTAGGTGCAGGAGTAGGCCATTCGGCCCTTCGAGCCTGCACCGCCATTCAATATGATCATGGCTGATCATCCAACTCAGTATCCCGTACCTGCCTTCTCTCCATACCCTCTGATCCCCTTAGCCACAAGGGCCACATCTAACTCCCTCTTAAATATAGCCAATGAACTGGCCTCGACTACCCTCTGTGGCAGAGAGTTCCAGAGATTCACCACTCTCTGTGTGAAAAAAGTTCTTCTCATCTCGGTTTTAAAGGATTTCCCCCTTATCCTTAAGCTGTGTCCTGGACTTCCCCAACATCGGGAACAATCTTCCTGCATCTAGCCTGTCCAACCCCTTAAGAATTTTGTAAGTTTCTATAAGATCCCCTCTCAATCTCCTAAATTCTAGAGAGTACCCTCCTAACCCCAGGTACGCTCTCCGACTACGATCACCTTTATCTTCCTGTTCACAGGCTCGCCGACCACTACTGCGGGCTGGCGGAGTCCGTGTTCCACGTGTACATGGAGTGTGTGAAGTTGCAGCTCCTGTTCCAATATCTAAAGGGGCTGCTCCTTGTCTCCCGGCTGCTCTTCACTTCACACCCACCCACCCTCGTCCTTGGACACCCCTGTGCGTAGGGGAGGGGGTTTGGGGCCGAAGGTGACCTGGCTGGGTTGCTCCTGGGCCTGGCCAAGCTGGGCCGCCCACGAGTCACGGCGCCAGGCGGAAGATGTCTCGAGGGGAACCACGCCACGGGCACCTTGGGGGGGATTTCCGGGACCACTGGGCACCGCAGGGGGGTGGAATGCAACCTCGATAAGAATTGCTATATCGTAATTTAGTGTTCAATATATTTGGTATTTAAGGATATCTGTTTTACTATTGAATTATGGTGGTGGGTGTTGCCATTGTCTTGTATTGTATGTATTATTATTGTAAATAATTGATTACATTTATTTTTGGGTTAAAAAACAAACTAGGTGAGCTCTGCTGGCCATTCGTGGGTCACGGCGCCAGGCGGAATAGGGCTCTGCCCATGCTGGCTACCTGCCCCTTTTTCCGGGGCTACATACGTGCCCTGGCATCCTTTGAAAAGGAACACACAATGTCCACGGGCACCAGAGGGGATGTCTGGGACCGCGGGGTAGGGGTGGTGGTGGAGGGGGGGTGTATGAAGGATAATTTGTAATTTTTGTATTTGCCTGTGGGGTGGGTTGGTATTGTTTGTTTGTAAATATTATTGTTGTAAATAATTAGAATACATTAATTTTTGGGGTAAAAACAAACAAACAAAGACAGACACAAAAAAATGTGGTAACTCAGGCTGCATCTCTGGAGAGAAGGAATGGGTGACGTTTCGGGTCGAGGCCCTTCTTCACAAGCAAAGAAACTAAAGATAGAAACAAATGGCTGGAGTAACTCAGCGGGACAGGCAGCATCTTTGGAGCGAAGGAATGGGTGACGTTTCGGGTCGAGACTCTCCAAGACTAGTTAGGGAACTAACTATCTGTAACTAGTCTGCAGAAGGGTCTCTGCCCGAAACGTCATCCATTCCTTCTCTCCAGAGATGCTGCCTGTCCCGCTGAGTTAGTCCAGCATTTTGTGTCTTTCTTTGGTTTAAACCAGCAACTGCAGTTTCTTCCTAAAGAAAGAAACTAGGCGAGCTCCCTTGCCGCCGTTACCACGGCGCAGCTTTCACCAGCGTTCCCCTGACCGTAGAGAACCCACCCCGTCAGTCCCCACTTCCCCCCCCGACATGGCAGCGCTCCTTCAGGTGTCGGCTCGGATTACCCGCGCAGGAGGACCACGAGGGTGGACTCTGAACCCGTGACCTTCCAACCCAGAGGCAAGGGTACGACCCACGGGGGCCGCAGCTGCACAAGCCAATAGCTCCAATTACCCACAGGCCAAATCCAATTCAGTTAAGTCGTTCTGCAGATTCCATATTTCAAATCGCCTGCTGCGGCTGTGCCATAACTCAATCGAGCTCAAGCGTTAGAGTTGCTGGCTGAATTACCCTGAGACTTTTATTGCTGCCCCCCCACCCCCACCTAGCGTCCTCCCCCCCCCCTCCTCCCCGCTACTTGATAGTTTCCGATCAAGAGTGAGCTCTTAAGTCACAATGATGCATTACAGCCCTCTGTGCAGCATTCTGATGCAAGGCTGCAACGTGCTGGGGCGTCCAGTGTGTTGCATTGCTGCAGTGTTGCAAGGAAAGGTTGGAATATATTTACAATTGCATCTTCATGTGGGGGACGGGTGAAACTGACGTACCCAGTGGACTCTAGACTGAATGCCTTCGCGTCCTAGCCTCATGCAGTGTGGAAACAGGCCCTTTGACCAACATGTCCCTTCTACACTAGTCCCACCTGCCTGCGTTTGGCCCGTATCCCTCTAAACCTGTCCAATCCAATTATCTGTCTAAATGTTTCTTAAAAATTGCGATGGTATGGAACGAGCTGGTGTGGTGTATGGAACGAGCTGCCTCAACGACCTCCTCCGGGCAGCTCGTTCCATACACCCACCACCCTTTGTGTGAGAACGTTACCACTCAGGTTCCTAATAAAAATTTCCCCCCCCTCATCTTAAACCTACTGTATACCCTCTGGTTCTCGACTGCCCTACTTTGTGCACAAGACTGTGTGCTACCCAATCTATTCCTCTCATGATTTTGTACACTTATTGTAAGGGATTGGAATTAAAATAACAACTTCGATTTCTATGGTGGACAAAAATGCTGGAGAAACTCAGCGGGTGAGGCAGCATCTATGGAGCGAGGGAATAGGCCACGTTTCGGGTCGAGGAAACCGGAGGTAGGAAAAGGCCAACAGATGACCGAGGAAGGGTAGAGCCCACAATGGTCCATTGTTGGCTGGGGAAGAGGTGATAACGAAGGGGTACAGGGATGAGAACAGTGGAACTAGTAGGATGACTAAGGTGGGAAAGGGGGGAGGGAGGGATGTGAGAGGAGTCACTTGGCCAGAGAAAGTGATTGGATTAGAAGACAATGCACAAAATAAACAGAGATGGATCTGAAGAAGGGTCTCGACCCGAAACGTCACCTATTCCTTCTCTCCAGGGATGCTGCCTGACCCGCTGAGCTACTCCAGCTTTTTGTGTCTATCTTCAGTTTCAACCAGCACCTGCAGTTTCTTCCTACACAGAGATGGTTAAGGGGCTGTTAATGGGAGATGTCCAATATCTGACGGGGGACATCCAGATGCATCAGGGAGTGGGCAAATTACGAGATTGATCCCTGGGCTGGCGGGACAGTCATATGAGGAAAGATTGAAAAGACTAGGCTTGCATTCACTGGAGTTTAGAAGGATGAGGAGGATGATGAATCTTATAGAAACATATAACATTATAAAAGGACTGGTCAAGCTAGATGCAGGAAAAATGTTCCCAACGTTGGGCGAGTCCGGAACCAGGGGCCACACAGTCTTAGAATAAAGGGGAGGCCATTTAAGACTGAAAACGTATAACTTTTTCACCCAGAGAGTTGTGAATATGTGGAATTCCCTGCCACAGTGGAGGCCAAATCACTGGATGGATTTAAGAGAGAGTTAGATAGAGCTCTAGGGGCTAAGGAATCAAGGGATATGGGGAGAAGGCAGGCACGGGTTATTGATTGGGGATGATCAGCCATGATCACAATGAATGGCGGTGCTGGCTCAAAGGGCCAAATGGCCTCCTCCTGCACCTATTTTCTATGTTTCTATGTTGAAACTGTAAAATGGACTTACACTGTAAGACAATTTTCTGAAAGGGATTTTGTTTTGAGCTGAGGTTCATTGCCTGAGAGAGTGTTGAAGCATATCCAGCAAGAGCCCTCGAACGGGGAATTGGCTACATCCATGAAAAGGAACTGATTGCAGGGCTGTGGAGAACAGGCATGGGACGTGAGACTAATGGAGAGCTCTCTCAAAGAGCAGGAACAAATACAGACTCTGGGCCGAACCACCTGTTTGAATGCCTCACAATAGCACTTAATTGAGAGAAGTGGTTATGGTATGACACGGATAGTGAGAGAGATTCTTCACAGATTCAGTGCTAGAGATATGAATGGATTCTTCAAATGAAAACAATAGTCCATTCTTGACTGCTACCACAGTCTATTCTGGTAATAGAAAAAGTGTAAGAAGGAACTGCAGATGCTGATTTAAACCGAAGATAGACACAAAAAAGCTGGAGTAACTCAGCGGGACAGGGAGCATCTCTGGAGAGAAGGAATGGGTGACGTTACTCCAGACTTCAGCCAGTCTGAAGAAGGGTCTCGACCCGAAACATCACCCATACCTTCTCTCCAGAGATGCTGCCTGTCCCGCTGAGTTACTCCAGCTTGTTGTGTCAACCTTTGGAAATGGAAAATGCTGGAAATACCGCATAGTCTGTATCTTCCAGCTCTACCTATATTCCTCTACTGCTGAAACCCTCACCCCTGCCTTAGTTAACTCCAGACTCATTCCGTTCCAACCCTTCTTGCAATTGTACAACAGCCCTGTAGAGCACAAGTAGAAAAATGTTCCCAATGTTGGGCGAGTCCAGAACCAGGGGCCACACAGTCTTAGAATAAAGGGGAGGTCATTTAAGACTGAGGTGAGAAAAAACTTTTTCACCCAGAGAGTTGTGAATTTGTGGAATTCCCTGCCACAGAGAGCAGTGGAGGCCAAGTCACTGGATGGATTTAAGAGAGAGTTAGATAGGGCTTGAGGGGGCTAGTGGAATCAAGGGATATGGGGAGAAGGCAGGCACGGGTTATTGATTGGGGACGATCAGCCATGATCACAATGAATGGCGGTGCTGGCTCGAAGGGCCGAATGGCCTCCTCCTGCACCTATTTTCTTTGTTTCTATATTTCTATGTTTCTATGCAAGAGTCAGAGGGCAGTGGAAATCACAGTGAGAGAGTGCATCAGGAAATCCCATCGAAGATCAGCCATGATCACAATGAATGGCGGTGCTGGCTCGAATGGCTGAATGGCCTCCTCCTACACCTATTTTCTATGTTTCTATGAAGAGAGGAAGAGAACCTCCACATCCGGATTCTGCTCCTACGTCTTCTTAAGTTTATTAATTATAGGGGCTGCATTAGGCCATTCGGCCCATCAAATCTACTCTGCCATTCAACGATGGCTGATCTACCTTTCCCTCTCAACCCCATTCCCCTGCCTTCGTCCCATAACCCCTGACACCCGACACCAATCAAGAATCTGTCAACCGCCTCCTTAAAAATATCCATTGACACGGCTGTCTGTGGCAATGAATTCCACCCTCTGACTAAAGACATTTCTCCTCATAATGTACGTTCCTTTGAGTCTGTGGCCCCTGGCCCTAGATTCTCCAACTAGTGGAAACATTCTCTCTACATTCACTTTATCCATGCATTTCACTCTTTGGTAACTTCCACTGTGTTTTTGATTTTCTGTTTTTGGATTGAATTCTGTTTTTAATTTGTGTCTCTGTGATGTCTTTATTACTTGTTATATTCCGATTATATGTTATTCCGATTACTATGTAAGGTGTCCTTGAGATGTCTGAAAGGCGCCCATTAAATAAAATTTATTATTATTATTATTACTCTCTCACCGTCTCATTTCATCCTTAGGTGGGGTTTTTTGGACAAACACAAGATCTGATTCTTTCCTGCAGTTAGTTGATTGCGACAGAGTGATACACTCAGAGACGGCTGATAATCCCTGCCCCAAGTCTGTTTACAGCGAGCTGAAAATCTCATGCAAACATCTGTGTTTATTGTGCGTGAACAGCAAGGTGTGAATCACATTGGCTGAAGCACCGAGCATCTAAACACTTACAAAGCTGTTCTGCAGACAGGCAGAGAAAAAACTGCCACAGGCTCTGGCACTCCATATCTACGCATCTGCTGGTGGTCCTGGGTTCAATGGGCTGGAGTCAGGGCCACTCGCTCCCTGGTAGAATGGTGTTACATTCTTTGGACTTTAAGAGATACAGCGCGGAAACAGGCCCTTCGGCCTGCCGTGTCCGCACCTACCAGCGATCACCCAGCTCACTGGCACTATCCCACACACTAGGGATAGTTTACAATTTCACCAAAGCCAGTTAACCTACAAACCTGGTAGACAAAAAATGCTGGGGAAACTCAGCAGGTGAGACAGCATCCATGGAGCGAAGGAAATAGGCAACGTTTCGGGCTGAAACCCTTCTTCCTACCACAACCAGGATCGAACCCGGGTCTCTGGCGTTGTGATGATATGAGGGTGGAGGGCGGTGGGGGGCGAGAGGAAGAAAGGAAGAGGTGGAGCCAGAGGGCTGAGGGAGAGCTGAGAAGGGGAGGAGAACTACCTGAAATTAGAGAAGTCAATGTTCATACCACTGGGGTGCAGACTGCCCATGTGAAATGTGAATTGTTACTTTCAATAATTTCAGGTAGTCCTTACTTTCTCCCCCCTCCCCCCCTCCCCCATTTATAATCAGTCTGAAGAAGGGTCCCAACCTGAAATGCCACCTATCCATGATCTCCAGATATGTTGCCTGACCTGTTGAGTTAGTCCAGCACCTTGTGTCCGTTGAGGGAAAGAGAGCATGGGTGGAGAGAAGGAGAAATAGAAGCGGAGATTTACAGTGAGAGGAAAAGAGGGAGAAAACAGAGACATATTGAGAGAGACAGGAGAGAAAGAGTGAGAGAGGGACAGAGGAGGGGGAGGAGGGGAGGGAGAGAGAGAGAGAGAGAGAGAGAGGGGAGGGAGAGGGAGAGGGAGAGGGAGAGGGAGAGGGAGAGGGAGAGGGAGAGGGAGAGGGAGAGGAGAGGAGAGGGAGAGGGAGAGGGAGAGGGAGAGGGAGAGGGAGAGGGAGAGGGAGAGGGAGAGGGAGAGGGAGAGGGGAGAGGGAGAGGGAGAGGGAGAGGGAGAGGGAGAGGAGAGGGAGGAGAGAGAGAGAGAGGGGGAGGGAGAGAGAGAGGGATAGAGGGAGGGAGGGAGAGCGGGAGAGAGAGAGAGAGAGAGAGGGAGGGAGAGCAGGAGAGAGAGAGAGGGAGGGAAGGAGAGAGGGAGGGAGAAGGAGGGAGAGAAGGAGAGAGAGAGAGAGAGAGGGAGGGAGGGAAGGAGAGAGGGAGAGAGGGAGGGAGGGAGGGAGGGAGAGAGGGAGTAAGAGATTGAGTGAGCGAGTGGGTGAGTGAACAAGAGGGAACAAGAGAGAGGGAGTAAGGGGTAAGAAAGAGAGTGAGAAAGAGAGAGAGAGATGCTGTGGAACGGTTAATGGGTGTCCATGCCAACCCAAGGGTTGACAACGTGACCGTATGGATTGCAGTTACCAGAGCTGGTGACTCCTCTTTGCGTGTGTCTTTGTCCTTCGTCTATTGTTAAAAAGAATCCTCTCATTGCTCCCCCATGTGACCCTGCTGTCCCTATGGGCCTACGGGGGGTAGATCTCTTCCTGGTTTAAGTGCTGCTATACAGACTTTAGCCTGGAACCCGAGTCTGACATCCTGGTGCAGATACACAATTAGTACTTGGCAACCAATACCCAATCGGTCACCTATTCCTCTTCTCCAGAGATGCTGTCTGACCCGCCAGCATTTTGTGTCTACACAACTAGCACTGCTCTTTGACGTGTGAGATGTGAAACTGGAGTTGTGTCTAAACCACAGTGAAATAGGAGCAGGAGTAGGCCACTCGGCCCCTCAAGCCTTCCCCCGCCCATGGCTGATCTACCCAGGCTTCATCTCCTCTCTGTGCCAGCCAGCCCTTCCAGGCGACAACTCCACAACCTCTGTAAATGCGACCAGTGGGCTGGGCTCCGGAGCGTTCCAGAGCAGGGAATTCCACAAACTCACCTCCCTCAGCAAGAAAGACGTCCCTATACATCTCAGTTTTCAATAACCATTCTTTATCTTGAACAATATTCACACATTTACAAGTTATAGGAATAGAATTAGGCCATTCGGCCCATCGATTCCACTCCGCCAATCCAACATGGCTGAGCTTTCCTTCCTAATTCCATTTTCCTGCCTTCTCCCCATGACCCAGCATGGGTAGTCTTTTCTTTGACTGGATAGCACACAAACAGAGGCTGTTCACTGTACCTCGGTACACACGATGATGATAAACTAAACTAATATGTTGCTATGACGTTCCTTTGCCTTATTCTTCTTCTCCCTCTGTGACACCAGGAATCTTCTCTTCTCCAACACCAATATTGGGGTGGCGCAGCGGTAGAGTTGCTGCCTTACAGCACCAGAGACCCTGGTTCGATCCTGACTACGGAATTTGTCCATTTTTCCCTAGGACCGCGTGGGTTTTCTCCAGGTGCTCCGGTTTCCTCCCACACTCCAAAGACGTGCAGGTTTTTAGGTTAATTGGTTTCAATTAGATGGTGTACAGGGTGATCGCTTGTCGGCATGGACTCAGTGGGCTGAAGGGCCTGTTTCTGCACTGTATCTCTAAAGTCAACATTATTTCCAATTCAAGCCTGCAGACTCTAGGCCAGGGGTGGGGAACTTTTTCATGTTGGAATGCCACATTAAGTTAGCTGTAATCTAAGAACAGGAGAAGAAGCCATCTTGGGGAACGGCTGCTAACGAGCAGCCGTCCGTTTAATTCACTTTTTTTTGTAGTTCTAGTGAGTCCTGTGTTTTGCTTGTAGGAGAAATAGACTTTTTAATGTGGGGGGAAGGGGGTAACTATATTTCTAGGTCCCTACCTGGTCGGTGAGGCAGCTTTTTCTCCGGGCTGCCCCGTCGACCCGTCCTCGTGGCCTACCAGCGGGCGTGGAGCGCCCTTTCCTGGCGGGGACCGCCCAGCACCTCGGCTTCGGTGGCGGCACAGCGCTGGAGCGCTATCGTGGAGCGGAGCGGACGATGCCTTGCCTGGGCCGCCGCGCTGGATCGACGCGCTGGAGCTCCGGTGAGCTGTGACCGCCGAGTTCAACACCTCCGGGCTGCGGGTCTGCGGAGCGGAGCGGGCGGCGCCGACTCTAACATCGGGAGCCTGGGAGCTCCAAACCGGCGCGGCCTTGTCGGCTTCGTCTCCGGTAAGGAAACGGCCGTTCCAGGTGGCCCAGCCGCTGAGAGGACTCTCCCGACGCCGGGGCAACAGCACCCGGCCGGAACGGCCAGGAACATCGGGCCTCCGTAGAGGCAATAGCGGAGGCCTCAATAGGCCTGACTTTGGGAGAACTGGGGATGGGGACTGGACATTGTGCCTTCCCCCACAGTGGCAATCATTGTGGGGGGATGATTTTTTGTGTGTGTGATTATTTTAGTTTGTGTCCAAGATGGCTGTCGGAAGGGAGAGTGGTCGCTGGCGCGGTTTAGCTGCCGCTGCTCTCTCTTCACATTGTGTTTTAGATTTTTTTGTCTTTGGATCGAATTCTGTCTTTAATTTGTGTTTCTGTGATGTCCTTATTATTTATTTTACTCCGACTATATGTTTTTTTACTCTTGTTAATTTCTGTAAGGTGTCCTTGAGACTTTTGAAAGGCGCCCACAAATAAAATGTATTATTATTATTATTAATAAGGCCGCATTGAAGAAACTTCAATTAAATATACTTCAAAATGAACATTATTTTGTAAAAATCTAACTCCTATGTACTAACTTCAAGAAAATGAAAAAAATTGTTAACAGAATCTCTCGAAATGGGATTTAGAAAAATGCCGATGGACAAAAATGCTGGAGAAACTCAGCGGGTGGAGCGAAGGAAATAGGCAACGTTTCGGGCCGAAACCCTTCTTCAGACTGATGTGAGGGTGGGGCGGGGGGGGGGGGGGGGGAGAAGAAAGGAATAGGAGGCGCCAGAGGGAGAGCTGAGAAGGGGAGGAGACAGTAAGGACTACCTGAAATTAGAGGTCAATGTTCATACCAAAGATCCTATAGCGGAGCAAGATGGTGCACTCGACGAAAAAGACATAGTACGGTCATGGGCAGATTCATGGGTAATTTAAGGCCCCATTTCTGTCTCCGCACCAAAGATCCCATAGGATAATAGTGCGGAGACGGAAGCCGGTTACGGAAACATCCTCGTAAAAATAAAAGTTATTTGGTAAAAATCTTCTCATTTTCAGAATTATAATTTATTAACACAAACTGATCCCCCGCAACGTTGATTACACTGCGGGTCGGGTCGGGTTACTGAAATGGATGGAAAAAAAGCCCACGTTCCGCTCCGTTCCATTGCGTACTACACGTCAGCCTATTGCATTTAGCAGGAGTGGTCTATCTTGCTCCGCTATAGGATCTTTGGTTCAAACTGCCCAAGCGAAATATGAGCCGACCTTTCCAGAAGCTCAAACTAGCTCGTCCATTGCAAGGCAAGCAATTGTTTGACATTTTCCTCATGAACTCTCACGTCAGATAGGACGCAGGTGGCCCAGAAGTTTAATTGCAAACCTGCCCATCAGAAGTGTTCAGAAAAAAAACAATAGTCCCAGTGGCCTAGTGGTTAAGTTACTGGGTTGGTTTGCAAAGACTTGGTCTATTGACTCTGGGATATGGTCAAATTCCACTGTGGCCCTGATGTTTAAACTGAAGCAATTAAATGAATCTAGAACAAAAATCGAGTGCCGTTAATGGTGACCATGAAATCCTGGATTGTGGACGAGCCTTGCACCTGAAACATTAACTCTGTGGAACAAAGAACTGCAGACATAATGTAGACGTCTGAAAAAGGGTCCCGAACCCGAAACGTCAGCCATCCTTTTACTCCAGAGATGCTGCCTGATCTGCTGTGTTACTCCAGCACTTTAGTGTTTATTTTTTGAAAGCTGCTGGTTTATACCAAAGATAGACACAAAGTGTTGCCTTAACTCAGTGGGTCAGGCAGCTTCTTTGGAGAAAAAGGGTAGGTGACAGGTTCCAACCCGAAACGTCACCTATCCCTTTCCTCCAGAGATGCTGCCTGACCCGCTGAGTTACTCCAGCACTTTGTGTCTATCTACACTAACTCATTTTTTCTTTCTTCAGCTGCTGCCTGAGTTGCCGAGCATCTACTGCTTTGATTTATTGTAAAACCCATCTGCTGTGCTTACCTAGCATGGACGATTTGTGACTCTAGGTCTCAAGGCCATCTCAAATCTCTTCCCTCTTTCTTATATGGTTGTGTGGTGGAATCTAGGCATGAACTGATGGGAATTTGGGGAAATTAAAATGAGTTTGGGTAGGATTAGTGTAAATAGGTGTGAGAAACAACTGCAGATGCTGGATAAAATCAAAGGCAGACACAAAATGCTGGAGTAACTCAGCGGGTGAGGCAGCATCGAAGGAGAGAAGGAATGGGTCATTCCTTACTCATTCCTTACTCACCCATTCCTTCTCTCCTTAGATGCTGCCTCACCCAGCTGAGTTGCTCCAGCATTTTGTGTCTACCTTAGTGTAAATAGGTGTATGGTGTCCAGCGTAGGATCGAAGGGCTGAAAGGCCTGTTTACATGCTGTATCTCCCCAAAACAAGGCTTGGAGTTCTAAAGCCTTCTCAGTGTGTTGGTATCATGGCAAGGCTGGCATTAATTGCCCATTTCTACTTGCCCCTGAGCTGAATGGTTTGCTATGCCTCTTTAGGAGGCAATTACAACAGTGGCGCAGCGGTAGAGTTGAAGCCTCTCATCAACAGGGATCTGGGTTCAATCCTGACCACAGGTGCTGTCTGTCCAGAGTTTGAACGTTCTCCCCTGTAACCACGTGGGACTCAGATTTCCTCCCACATTCCAAAGACGTGCGGGTTTGTAGGTTAATTAGCTTCTGTAAATGGTGCCGAGAATGTAGGATTGTGTTAGTGTACGGGGTGATCTCAGGCCGGCACGGACTCGGTGGACTCAACATAGGGCCGAATTCCACACTGTTGCTTCTCTAACACAAAAAAAAACCCATTGAGTCTCGAATCTCGAGTCACATCCAAATCAAGAAGGAACAGATTTATTTCCCTGGGAGAGATTAGCAAGCCAGCTGAGTTCATATGACAGTTTCATACCATCTTTACAATTCCCGACTACTATAATTAATTAACTCAATTTACACTCCCCCAGGTGGGATTCGAACTCATGTCTCTATTAGTCAAGTACTCTGGATTACCACCCTAGTAACACAGCCACTGTGCTCCCATACCTGAACCAAAACAACTGGAGATGCTGGGAATCTGAAACGGAACATACACTGCCAGAAATACCCGGCAGGTCAGGCAGCATCTGCAGAGAGAGAAACAGAGTTAACATTTAAGCTTGACACCCAGCACGGCTGACTGCATTGTGAATACTTCTGCATTATGTAGGAAAAAGCAGGGAGTGGGTAAATTACCAGATTGATCCCTGGGATGGCGGGACTATCATATGAGGAAAGATTGAAAAGACTAGGCTTGTATTCACTGGAGTTTAGAAGGATGAGGGGAAGGATCTTAGAGAAACATATATCATTATAAAAGGACTGGACAAGCTAGATGCAGGAAAAATGTTCCCAATGTTGGGCGAGTCCCGAACCAGGGGCCACACAGTCTTAGAATAAAGGGGAGACCATTTAAGACTGAAAACTTAAACCTTTTTCACCCAGAGAGTTGTGAATTTGTGGAATTCCCTGCCACAGAGGGCAGTGGAGGCCAAGTCACTGGATGGATTTAAGAGAGAGTTAGATAGAGCTCTAGGGGCTAGTGGAGTCAAGGGATATGGGGAGAAGGCAGGCATGGGTTATTGATTGGGGACGATCAGCCATGATGACAATGAATGGCGGTGCTGGCTCGAAGGGCCGAATAGCCTCCTCCTGCACCTATTTTCTATGTTCAAGAAGGAACTGCAGATGCTGGAAAATCAAAGGTAGATTAAATTGCTGGAGAAACTCAGCGGGTGCGGCAGCATCTATAGAGCGAAGGAAATAGGAAATGTTTCGGGCCGAAACCCTTCTTCAGACCTTCTATGTTTCTAAGTAACTACAGATGCCGGTTTAAATCGAAAGGACGGGCAGCATCTCTGGAGAGAAGGAAGAAAGGTCTCGACCCGAAATATCACCCATTCCTTCTCTCCGGAGACGCAGCCTGTCCCGCTGAGTTACTCCAGCATTTTGTGTTAAATACTTCCACATTGTCAGTTTTCGTTCTCCCATACTCATTCATCCAAGAAGTGCTATTGTATGTGAGGCTCTTCCAATTACAATTCCCACTCCAATGAGTTACTACACCAAGTCAATATTTTGGGAATCCCTACCTCTCAGTCGGTTTCCACTAACTTTAGTTTTAGTTTTACTGTCGATGTACAACATGTGTTACAGGCCCATCGGCCCATCCAGTCCATGCTGACCATCGATCACCCCAAGACTAGTTCTGATGGGGGTGATCCCACTTTTTGCATCCTGCACACATGGGGCAATTTCCAGCAGTCATTGAACTTACAAACCTGTACATCTTTGGAATGGGGAGTGGGAACTGGAGAAAAACATACGCGGTCACAGGGGAAAGGTACAAACTCCGTACAGACACTGCCCAGAGTTAAGATGGAATCCCTGGGCCTCTGGAGCTGTGAGGCAGCAGCTCTTCCTTTGTGCCACTCTGCGTTGGTACAAGATGCAGCATAGATTGCATATGCTCTTTATAGCCTCACAGGCAGTTTTACTGGCTCTTAATTCCATGAAGACAAAGAGTCTCCAATCCTATCAAACCATTTTCAATCATTCCCATTGTACAGAATGATTGCACTCCATGCACTTCTATGGCCGATCTTAAAGATCTTCCTTTCTTTATTGCCCAGTTTCCTGCCACCGCACTTATATCAATCTCCTTTCATTGACAAAGAAAAAACTCCTGAATATAATATCATGAAAGGAGTATTCAATTTCCCACAACCTGTGGCACTAATGAGGGCTCACATGTACTCTGATCCAAATCTAACCTTGGTGGAGGTTGAGCTTCTCTCGTTAAATCAGATACATTGTATTTAATTGCACGTTTTAACTTGAACACCCAGGAGATTATAAAAAGTGGTGAACGCTGCCCGGTCCATCACGGGGTCTGACCTCCCCAACCATCGAAGGGATCTACAGGAGTCGTTGCCTCAAAATGGCAGCCAGCATCATCAGAGACCCACACCACCCTGGCCACGCTCTCATTTCACCCCTGCCATCGGGAAGAGGGTTCAGGAGCCTGAAAACTGTAACGTCCAAGTTCAGAAGCAGTTTCTTTCCAAACAACCTACAGGCTATTAAACACTACAACCTTCAACGGGAGTCTTGTAAATTATACAGACTTGGGCGCATTATAATATATATATATATATATATATATATACAAGAACACACACACACACAGAATAATATATAGAATCGAGAATTAGATACACACAGTAATATAGATATATAACACACACACACACACAACACACACAGATAGATAGATATAGATAGATATAGATATATACACACACACAATATATGCATTATATATATTATATACACACATATATATGCACATACACATAACACACATACATATACACACACACACATACATATACATACATATATATATATATATATATATATATATATATATATATACACACACACATACATATACATACATATATATATATATATATATACACATACACACACACACACACACACACACATATATATATATACTAGACCAAGTGCAGACCCGTTGGGTCTGTTTCCCCAACGCGCGTTTGCACATTCACACACACTCACACTAACCACCCCCCAAACACACAGGTGGGGGGTGGGGGGAGGGTGAGAAGAGGGGAGGGAGTGGAGAGGAGGAGGAGGAACCGGGAGAGATTTGGGAGGGAGAGGAGAGCGGGATAGGGGGAGAGAGAGGGGGGGATGGGAAGTGTTGTCATCTGTTTTATATATATATATATATATGTATCTGTGTGTGTATGTGTGTGTGTATCTATATATACTGAATTACTTTTTGATTATGGTGTTTACAGAGTACTATGTTTACATTTATGTTATGCTGCTGTGAGTAAGAATTTCATTATTCCATTTCGGGACATACGACAATAAAACACTTCTGACTCTTAGTTGAGGCAAAGCACTGAATCACAAAATATGGCCGTTTCACAATTTTGCCGTTGCATTTAAACATTGAGGGCTGAACAGAATACCAATTTCAGGGTGATCGATCAAGCATACTGAGACATGTTTGGTAGAACGCACTTTGGTGCTGGCTACCTCTGCACCATCTTAACTCCAGATGCAAAGGAAAGGAAATATATATGTATATATGTATACAAAGCAAGGAGGTAAACAACTCAATTCATCCATACATATAGAATATTGAATCTGTCAGACCAAAACATTAGCCCACAGCACATGTCCCGCATTACACTTGAAAACTGATTTTTTTTAAATGTGGAAGAATGTTTTAGCAATAGTGTTATAATGCGTCACTCCTTTGGCAAGGATAGAAGTGTCATTACACGGAGCACTTTAATGTGATATCACAGTTCTACCAGCAAACCCATAGACTGGTCTTTACTGTAAATTCAAGTCATAAATAGACAGGCCACTCTTTCAACCCAAGAGCTATAAATTCTACTTTACCTGAAACCCAAAGCCTAAATAGGGCATTCAAGCAGTCGGACATAAACCAGCCTTACTGTAAAGCCAACAACATCAGCGTCCAGCAACTAAATGTCTGAAGAAGGGTTTCGGCCCGAAACGTCGCCTATTTCCTTCGCTCCATAGATGCTGCTGCACCCGCTGAGTTTCCCCAGCAATTTTGTGTACCTTCGACATTCCAGCATCTGCAGTTCCCTTTTGGACAACTAAATGAAGTGCCCTGAATGATATATATTTTATTTGTTTTTTAAATTATGTTGTCTTTTGGTTATCCTGACGCGAGACGTTCTCGTGGAGCAAACCAGAGCTTGCAGGAGATTTAATTCCACGGTTTAGCCGTGGAAATATGTTTGTTCACTTGCTTATTTCTCTCCGCCTTTAATTCGCACGGCAGATATCACGTAAGCGCACATCTCCAAACGCAGACACCAAGAACCAGAGGCAAGGATGTGAACTTTCAGCACATCATCTACTGCTGAGTCCCATTGGATCTTTTTGGTTGGTTCCACGTCTTGTAGAGCCAGTCCTGTCACGATTATATCGTAGTAAACGAACCTTTTGTGCATTCATGGCTCTTTCAGGCCCACGCTTTCTGAAAGCTTGCTCATTTTCCTCCCCTCTGTTGAATTGAATGATCTCATTTTAGGCAACAAACCTACCAACCTACCCTCCCTCCCCATTCTCTGTCATTTCCCCCCTCTCTTCCCTATGCTCCATCTGGATGCAAACCGATTTCTCCCACTCTCCCTCCCCTTCACCTCCATTCCTTCCTCTGGCTTCACAGTTCAAGCCACTTCTGTCCATATTTCTTTATCTCACACTTTTTTTTCTTTTTTATCTCTGGGCTTTGACCAACCATCTATCCTAAACCCACCTATAACTTGCCACACTTTGCCCTTTCCCCACTTCTCTCCCAGCGTTCTCCCCTTCCCACCACAGTCGGTCTGAAGAAGGGTCCCGACCCGAAATAGTGCCCATCTGTGTGCTCCAGAGATGCTGACTGGACATAGAAACATAGAAACATAGAAAATAGGTGCAGGAGGAGGCCATTCGGCCCTTCGAGCCAGCACCGCCATTCATTGCGATCATGTCTGATCATCCCCAATCAATACGTGCCTGCCTTCCCATCATATCACCTGATTCCACCAGCCCCGAGAGCTCTATCTAACTCTCTCTTAAATCCACCCAGTGATTTGGCCTCCACTGCCCTCTGCGGCAGGGAATTCCACAAATTCACAACACTCTGGGTGAAAAAGTCTTAGTCTTAAATGACCTCCCCTTTGTTCTAAGACTGTGTGGCCCCTGGTTCTGGACTTGCCCAACATTGGGAACATTTTTCCTGCATCTAGCTTGTCCAGTCCTTTTATAATTTTATATGTTTCTATAAGATCCCCCCTCATCATTTGAGTTACCCTTGAGTTACTCCAGCACTTTTTTGCCTTTTTTGTTTTATAAATCAGCATCTGCAGTTCCTGGCGTCTATGTTTGACCTATGGTACACAAAAATGCTGGAGAAACTCAGCGGGTGCAGCAGCATCTATGGAGCGAAGGAAATAGGCAACGTTTCGGGCTGAAACCCTTCTTCTATATTCTTTATCATGTCAGATCAGTGTCCACCTTCTGAAATTCATTTTTAAATCTAAAAGGTGACGAGAAGATTTACAATAGTTTTGCCAGGATTCAAAGACATGAGCTGTAGTGAAAGATTGGGTAGGCTAGGACTTTATTCCTGAGAATGCAAGAGGCCTAGGGGTGATCTTATAGAGGCGTGTAAAATAATGAGGGAAATAGATAGGATTAATGCACAGTCTTTACCCAGCGGGTAGGGAAATCTAGAATTAGAAGGCATAGGTTTATGATGAATGGGGAAAGATTTATTAGAAGTCTGAGGGACAACATTTTCACACGGAGGATGTTGAATATATGGAACAAGCTGCTGGAGGAAGTTGTTGAACTTGCAATACTAACATATAAAAGACATCTGGACACGTACCTGGATAGGACATTATCGAGAGATATGGGCCAAATGCAGGTAACCAGGTCTAGCTTAAGTGGGGCATTTTGATCAGTATGGATGTTGGGCTGCAGAGTGTGTTTCTGTGCAGTATGACTCTATGCTGCACATGTGTAAACTTGTATCAAGTTCAATTCATCCATCACGCCTGTGCTTCTTGTCTGGTAATGCCGCAGTGAATAAATCCTAGGTAGACAAAAATGCTGGAGAAACTCAGCGGGTGAGGCAGCATCTATGGAGCGAAGGAAATAGGCAACGTTTCGGGCCGAGACCCTTCTTCAGACTGATGTGAGGGTGGGGGGCGGGGGGGAGAAAGGAAGAGGTGGAGCCAGTGGGCTGAGGGAGAGCTGAGAAGGGGAGGAGAAAGTAAGGACTACCTGAAATTAGAGGAGTCAATGTTCATACCGCTGGGGTGCAGACTGCCCAAGCGAAATATGAGGTGCTGCTCCTCCAATTTACGGTGGTCCTCACTCTGGCCATGGAGGAGGCCCAGGACAGAAAGGTCGGATTTGGAATGGGAGGGGGAGTTGAAGTGCTGAGCCACCGGGAGATCAGGTTGGTTATTGCGAACCGAGCGGAGGTGTTGGGCGAAGCGATCGCCAAGCCTGCGCTTGGTCTCACCGATGTAGAGCAACTGACACCTAGAGCAGCGGATGCAATAGATAAGGTTGGAGGAGGTGCGGGTGAACCTCTGCCGCATCTGGAAAGAATGCTTGGGTACCTTGAATGGAGTCAAGGGGGGAGGTAAAGCGACAAGTTTAGCATTTCCTGCCCTTAGCAAGGGAAAATGCCCGGAGAGGGGGTGGGAAGGGACGAATTGACCAGGGAGTTACGGAGGGAGCGGTCTATGCAGAAAGCAGACAGGGGAGGAGACGGGAGAGATGTGGCAAGTTGGAGGTGGTGAAAATGACGGAGGATTATTTGTTGTACGTGACGGCTGGTAGGGTGGAAGGTGAGGACAAGGCTTCATCTCCACCCCATCTCTGCATTCTCCTCCGATCCTGCACCCTGACCTATGAATCTCTGCCAAACCTTGGTGGCAGTGCATTCAGCTGCCCTTCAGCCCAACTTTCCCACGCTGACCCACATGCCCCATTTGCACTCGTCCCACCTGCCAGTGCTTGGCCCATTATCCTCTAAACCTATCCTGTCCATATACCTGCCCAAATGTCTCTTAAATGTCGTGATAGTACCTGCCTGCCTCAAATAAAAAGGACTGGACAAGCTAGATACAGGAAAAATGTTCCCAATGTTGGGCGAGTCCAGAACCAGGGGCCACACAGCCTTAGAATAAAGGGGAGGCCATTTAAGACTGAGGTGAGAAAAACCTTTTCACCCAGAGAGTTGTGAATTTGTGGAATTCCCTGCCACAGAGGGCAGTGGAGGCCGAGTCACTGGATGGATTTAAGAGAGAGTTAGATAGAGCTCTAGGGGCTAGTGGAGTCAAGGGGAATGGGGAGAAGGCAGGCACGGGTTATTGATTGGGGACGATCAGCCATGATCACAATGAATGGCGGTGCTGGCTCGAAGGGCCCGAATGGCCTCCTCCTGCATGTATTTTCCATGTTTCTATGTTTCTATGTTTCTCACCTTAAACCTACTGTACGCCCTCTGGTTCCCTGTGCTCTGCTAATCCTCTCTGCCTCTCTCTCTTCCTGGGAATCTCCCCTTCTCCACCCAAGCCTTTGGTTCACATGCCCCAGACATGCTCCTTCCTCTGTCGCCTGGTTTCAACTCTCGTTGGTTTGATGACACTACCGTGAAGCACTTAGCGCTGTTTTACCACATTAATGGTGCTATATAAATGCAAATTGCTGTTGTCAACTTCATCAGCGTAGCTCCCATCTGCTTATTAATGTCAGTTCATCTCGTTTTTAAATGAAAATGGTGGTCTCATTCATTGCCAAGATCATGGCAGCTAGGAGAAATCAGCCCCGGAGCAGTCTCTGCACTGGTTTGTAAATGTCAGTGAGCTTAATCTCATACGGGACAACCACTGGACATATTTTGTATACAGGAGGCATAATAAAGGTCAGAGAAAGAAAAGGACAGCTTCCTATAATACCACAACCTCAGGCTGGCCTATGGCATTTTCCACCAATTAATATTTTTAAGTATTACGAGTAAGCCATCGACTCGGCAAGTCACCCCTTTTATTTAAGTTTACTCCACGTTTGAATGTAAAAACCCGGAGCAGGACTGAGAGAGTGCTGCACTGTCTGAGGTTCTGTCTGTTAGATGGATCACCAAACGGAGCTCACCCTGCCTCAGGTGAAGACAACTCGGAACTATTTACCAGTGGGGCGGCATTGTGGTTAGAAGAAAATTGCCGGAGGAACTCAGCGGCTCAGACGGCATCTCATGTTCATCAGTTATAGGAGCAGAATTAGCCCATTTGTCCCATCAAGTCTACTCCGCCATTCAATCGTGGCTGATCTAACAACCGCATTCTCCTGCCTTCTCCCCGTAACCCCGACACCGTGATCTGTGGTGGGAAATGGGCAGATGATGTTTTGGGTCGGGGCCCTTCCTAGACTGACTGGTTGATTGGTTGGGGCGGCTGCCAGAATAGTGGACAACTGGTTCAAAGACATGAGTTCGAATCCCGCTAGGGTAGCTGTGGAATTAAATGACTTGGATTGGAGTGGAGAAGTCAAGTTTGTAAAACATCTCCTAGTAGTGGTGGGGTGAGGCAGTGTGGAGGGTATGTGTTTGGACCAGTGGCCAGAGATCAGGAATATTTATTTAGAGTCATGAATATAACTCCGTAATCACGATCTTGATAATTTAAATACATCGAATATAGAAATACTTAAATTAAAAATGAATCTCAATAACTGTATTCAGGAAACAACGATATAATCATTGAAATACGTGTAATCATTGAAAAATCTAACTAGTTTGTTAAGCTTTTAAGAAGGAACTGCAGATGCTGGAAAATCGAAGGTACACAAAAAAGCTGGAGAAACTCAGCGGGTGCAGCAGCATCTGTTAGTTTCCCTCATGAAGGGATATCTGACACCCTTACATCATAGCAAAAGGATTTGAATATAGGAGCAGGGAGGTTCTACTGCAGTTGTACAGGGCCTTGGTGAGACCACACCTGGAGTATTGCGTACAGTTTTGGTCTCCTAATCTGAGGAAGGACATTCTTGCCATAGAGGGAGTACAAACAAGGTTCACCAGACTGATTCCTGGAATGTCAGGACTTTCATATGAAGAAAGACTGGATAGACTTGGCTTGTACTCGCTAGAATTTAGAAGATTGAGGGGGGATCTTATAGAAACTTACAAAATTCTTAAGGGGTTGAACAGGCTGGATGCAGGAAGATTGTTCCCGATGTTGGGGAAGTCCAGAACAAGGGGTCACAGTTTAAGGATAAAGGGGAAATCTTTGAGGACTGAGATGAGAAAAACATTTTTCACACAGAGAGTGGTGAATCTCTGGAATTCTCTGCCACAGAAGGTAGTTGAGGCCAGTTCATTGGCTATATTTAAGAGGGAGTTAGATGTGGCCCTTGTGGCTAAAGGGATCAGGGGGTATGGAGAGAAGGCAGGTACAGGATACAGAGTTGGATGATCAGCCATGATCATATTGAATGGCTGTGCAAGCTCGAAGGGCCGAATGGCCTACTCCTGCACCTATTGTCTATGTTTCTATGTTTCTAACTATCCCATATGTGACTCCAGGCCTCCCAATGTGTTTGACTCCTAACTGCGTCCTCAGTCAGAGGCAGTAAATTTGGAAAATAAATATCAATAACGTCCACATCCCACAAACAAATACAAAGAAAAGGTGGTTGTGAGCTTCCTGGTTGCTCATTTTTAGCATTCATGCTCATGTTGCTAGTGTTATCACCATTGGCATCGCTCAGTGTTTGGGCAGCAGTGTGACCCTTTTGTACAGAACTTGGGAATGGTAGATGCAGGAATTCCCCAAATGTGTGAGCTCTATCGCTCATTTATGTTCAGCTGGTCTTATTGCCATTTAAGAATAGGCCATTTAGAACGGAGATGAGGAAAAACGTTTTCACCCAGAGAGTTGCGGGTCTGGAATTCTCTGCCGCAGAAGGCAGCGGAGGCCAATTCTCTGGATGCTTTCAAGAGAGAGTTAGATAGAGCTCTTAAAGAGAGCGGAGTCAAGGGATATGGGGAGAAGGCAGGAACGGGGTACTGATTGGGGATGATCAGCCATGATCACATTGACAATAGACAATAGACAATAGACAATAGGTGCAGGAGTAGGCCATTTGGCCCTTCGAGCCAGCACCGCCATTCAATGTGATCATGGCTGATCATCCCCAATCAGTACCCTGTTCGTGCCTTCTCCCCATATCCCCTGACTCCGCTATTTTTAAGAGCCCTATCTAGCTCTCTCTTGAAAGCATCCAGAGAACCTGCCTCCACCGCCCTCTGAGGCAGAGAATTCCACCACTCACTGTGAGAAAAAGTGTTTCCTCGTCTCCGTTCTATTGAATGGCGGTGCTGGCACGAAGGGCTGAACGAGATTACTCCTGCACCTATTGTCTATTGTCTAGATATGGCTTTTCAACAAAGGGAGAATAAACAGGTAAGTTTAATGGTGCTGGATAATCTCTAAGGTTCCTCAGTTGGCCATTGAGTATGGCAGTGTAGTACACACATGGTAACTCCATGAGGGCAGCTTCAGTGTGCATCTTCCTCTGGAGCCTAGTGCTAGTGTTACACAAGATCTGATCAGAGCAACTTCCTTCCTCCCCAGCTACATCCAGTTGAGGATGGCTCCTCTGAGACCTTTTAAAAATCAGTTTAAGTAGTGGTTGCTTAAGTACCTTGTGGGTTTTCGGATGGCAATATTTGAGATCGCCATGATAGAAATAAGTTCATGTTCATAGGTCATAGGAGTAGAATTAGCCAATCGAGTCTACTCTGCCATTCAACCATGGCTGATCTACCTTTCCCTCTCAACCCCATTCTCCTCATTACCCCTGACACCCGTACTGATCATCACTATCTATCTCTGCTTTAAAAATACCCATTGACTTGGCCTCCACAGCCGTCCGTGGCAATGAATCCCATAGATTCACCACCCTCTGACTAAAGAAATTCCTCCTCATTTCCTTTCTGAAGTACTTCCATTTATTTTGAGGCTGTGCCCTCTGGCCCTAGACTCTGCCACAATGCAAGATATGCTTTCAGGAAGCAAAAACACAAGTTACGCTTTTAAGAGTCCTCCAACGTTGCCTGCCCCATATTGTGACAAAGAATATTATGCAACACATTGGATATATCTTTCCTTTTCAGCAAAGCCACCAGTTTTGGGCTGCCAGATTCATAATCAAAAGTTTGAAGAAGAAGAGTGTTTTTTAACACAATCTTTCAAAGCCTGATTTTTTAATAACATTTTATTGTCATTGATCAGTCTGAAGAAGGGTTTTGGCCTGAAACGTTGCCCATTTCCTTCGCTCCATAGATGCTGCTGCACCCGCTCAGTTTCTCCAGCACTTTTGTCTACCTTCGATTTTCCAGCATCTGCAGTTCCTTCTTATACACTTTCAAAGCCTCATTATTGATAAAATAATTCCGAATTCTGCTCTGCAAGCAGATAATACGCAGTGTAGCAATGTAGAAACATAGAAGCTAGGTGCAGGAGTAGGCCATTCGGCCCTTCGAGCCAGCACCGCCATTCAATGTGATCATGGCTGATCATCCCCAATCAGTACCCCTTTCCTGCCCTCTCCCCATATCCCCTGACTCCGCAATTTTTAAGAGCCCTATCTAGCTCTCTCTCGAAAGTATCCAGAGAACCGGCCTCCACCTCTGAGGCAGAGAATTCCACAGACTCACAACGCCCTGTGAGAAAAAGTGTTTCCTCGTATCCGCATGATCATGGCTGATCATCCAAAATCAGTACCCCATTCCTGCTTTTTTCCCCACACAACCCTTGATTCCATTAGCCCTAAGAGCTATATCTAACTATCTCTTGAAAACATCCAGTGAATTGGCCTCCACTGATTTCAGTGGCGGAGAATTCCACTGGGTGGCAGAGAATTCCACATGGGGAGGTGTAACAGGTTTGGTGAAGCCTGGCTCCTGTGGTTTGGGCAGCAGCCCAAAGAAATTGGAACAGGAGAAGGGAGCTGTGGGAAGAAGAAGTAACCGCAGTCTGTGGCAGAGAAGAGTCATTGTCAATGTGAATCTCAGGCCCTTACTCGTGTGGGAAAGGCCCAATGCAAGTGATGGGATCCATGGAAATTTCCCACAAAAGTAATGGTCCCCGGAAAGGTGGGAGAAAAGATGATTTTCCTTAATGCTGGAATTCTTAACCATTCCTTCCTTCTGTGGATGGTTCTTAGACAATAGACAATAGACAATAGACAATAAGTGCAGGAGGAGGCCATTTGGCCCCTCGAGCCATTCAATGTGTTCATGGCTGATCATCCCCAATCAGTACCCCGTTCCTGCCTTCTCCCCATATCCCCTGACTCTGCTATTTTTAAGAGCACTATCTAGCTCTCTCTTGAAAGCATCCAGAGAACCGGCCTCCACCGCCTTCTGAGGCAGATTGGGAAAGGGGTTGGGATGAATGCTGTTTGAAATAGAAGTAATGTCTCAGACTTTAGTCTGGGCATCTCCTGGCCATGAAGGTCTCTTGCGAGGATGGGTGAACGATAGTAATATTCAGAAGGGATTGGTGAGCCCCTGGGTTGGTGGCGAGCCTCTTGTTGGAATGGTGGTGAAGGGGGGAATGGGGAGTCAGGAGATCTCTTATAGGAATGAGGAGCCATTGGGATTTCTTGCAGTGATGAGGGGTGGAGAGGTTTTCTTGTAAGGATCAGGGAATCCTCGGGGTCTCCCACAGGCATGCGGGGGCCTGTGGATTTCCCAATGGGAAGGAGAAGAGACTTAATGCACCAGACTCCCTGGGGATCTCCGTCCATTCCAGAGGGGAGGGAGCATTGGAAATTTCTTGCATGGGCAAGGGAGCTCTCGGGATCACAAGATAGACTGGGGGAACTCAGCAGGTCGGGCAGCATCTCTGGGGACAAATAATTGGTGATGCTTCAGGTCAGGACCCTTCCTCGGGCACACGCTGGGGTGAGGACAACATGGGGAATTCCTCTTGGGAATGAGGAAATCTTGGACACAGGGATAAGGGGGCAATGCTGTAGGAACAAGGGAACATGGCACCTCTTCGGACGGGCAAGAGAACATGCTCAAACGAGGCCCATTCACTTGGAAACAGCCGTTCCCGTCATTTCACCAACATTTGACGACAGTGAAAAAAAATGTCCCTTAATGCTGGAATTCTTAACCATTCCTTGGGTCTGGGGCCCGGCTATTGGGAAAGGGGGTGGAGATGAAAGCTATGGGAGAGGGGAAAAAATGATGTCGCAGATTTTCATCTGGGCAGCTCGCATCACCCTGCAGCCCCCAGCAATGACATCAATGGAAGTACACTTAATGGCGTCACAGCAAGGAGAAGCTTCAGCAGAAGAGGTCAGCTCTCAGGCTGCCTGTTGCCTAGAGAGTTTAGACAGAATGAGTTGCATTAAATGCATGACTGCTTGACATCCCCAAGTGCACAAATATCTCCCTTGGTAACATTTAGATTCAGCCGAAACAAAGAAATCTGCGCATCTTCTCGATATAATTTTCAGTGGGCTAATTTGTATTCTAACACCAGCCCCGTTCCTTCAATATCCTCTCTACAAGTGCATTATTGTTCCGCCCAATGCAGCCATCTTATAGTGATGTTACCAACAGCGACAAACAACTGTGTACCTCACCTCACAGCTGTCAATAGCCAAAGCTTGGAAATCTAACATATCATAACAGATCATGTCATAACTGCTTGTTTCATAGTGCAATTATTATTCTGGATTCTGCATTCATCAGCTGAGGAATGTTTGCTTTGGGAATGGAATGTGTGAGGCTTTGGATTGCGGGTGAAGCAGGGGTTAGACACAGAGTAAGGTTCCTCCTATCAAGCATTACCAGGGAGGTTGAAGATGGGTCTCGACCCGAAACGCCACCCATTCCTTTTCTCCAGAGATGCCGTCTGACCAGCTGAGTTACTCCAGCTTTTTGTGTCCATCTTAAGCAGTTGTACATGTTGGATACTGAGTAAAATTTCCCAGTTGCTGTCCCATCAGGACAGGTACAAACCAGGTTAGGTGCGGAGTCAAATTTTCTCTACATTGTGCTAACTAACAGTGCAGAGGCAGTAGGGGCTAGCAGAATTCCCTCTACATTGCCCTATCAACCATTCCCAGGGCAGAGATGATGTAAACAAAGACACAAGTACTGTAGTGAATCAGCGGGGTCAAACTACATTTCCAGAGAACGTGGATAGGGTGGGGACCCTTCTTCAGACAATGTGAGTTATGCCCCTGTCCCACTTAGGAAACCTGAATGGAAACCTCTAGGAGACTTTGCGCCCCACCCAAGGTTTCCGTGCGGTTCCCGGAGGTTGCAGGTGGTTACCGGAGGTTGCAGGTAGTGGAAGCAGGTAGGGAGACTGACAAAAACCTCCGGGAACCGCACGGAAACCTTGGGTGGGGCGCAAAGTCTCCAGAGGTTTCCGTTCAGGTTTCCAAAGTGGGACAGGGGCATAAGACATCCTCCACACAGTACAAAATCATGACAGGAATAGATCAGGTGGATGCACAGAGTCTCTTGCCCAGAGTGGGGGAATTGAGAACATGAAGGACACAGGTTTAAGGTGAAGGGGGAAACATTTTACAGGAATCTAAGGGGGGTGTAACTTTTCCCCGCAAAGGGTGGTGGGTGCATGGAACGAGCTGCCGGAGGAAGTAGTTGAGGCTGGGACTATCCCAATGTTTAAGAAGCAATTAGACAGGTAAATGGATAGGACGGGTACTGGCAAGTGGGACTAGTGCAGATCGGACATGGAGGTTGGTGTGGGCTAAGTTGGGCTGAAGGGCCTGTTTCCATGCTGTATGACTCTATGACAGCTCCAGATAATCTCAGGGCAAGGACCACAGGGTTAGTTGCAGAGCAAGACTGTTCTGTTCTGTTCAATCATCCACTCCCAGCACAGGGATGGCTCGGGTTGGGTACCATGTATAGCTTCCTCTACATTGGCCTGCCACACACTACTGGGGCAGAGATGGTGTGGATCAGATACAGGGTGAAGCTTGCTCTACACTCCCAGAGTAGTGACCATGTGGGTTAGATGCACAGTCATTCCTTAAACACTTGACCATTCAAGTGGCAGTGTGGATCAAATACGGAGTGGAGCTCGCTCTCCACACTGTCCTCCCACATACTCCCAAGGCAGTGACCATGTGGTTTAGATGCAGAGTCATTCCTTAAACACTTGCCCATTCAGCAATGCGATCCAACCACAGGGAAAAAAATGACCATGTCCCAAATCCAACAGCTCCATGCTGTCATCGCAACCAACGCGTCAACCCGCACCATCCAGATCTGAATAGTCAGTGACTCACTCATCCCCACCTCCTTGTCTCAACCCATTGATAAAAAGGATCAGAACATTTGCCACTAGGCTACGAAAACCTCGCAAGGATATATATCCTGTCACGTCCGAATAGACGGCAGCTTATGATTAACAGAAGCAATCTGTAAAATGGAATTGTAGAAAGTACACAGTGGATTTGGTAGTAAATATTGTGCAGCGAATTGGTGGTGAGAAATATCTGTAACAGGAACATACAGGTCCAAAAGGCTTGATTCCAACACCAACTGTAGATGTAATACATTAAATCCCATTCATTACTTGATTCTTTCATGTTGGAAAGCAGGTAATATTACGTCCAGTGCAGATACCGACAAGTCTACCACAAACTGATGGCTTACATCAAGCGTGCATGCACCACTTGGTTGAAGCAAAGCTACAACGACAAACACACCCAAGACAACATTGTCCATTCCCAGAGTCAAAAGGTGACAATTGCAAGAAAAACTGCACCTTTTCACCATGTGAAAAATATTTAACACGAGGGCCAAATGTTAGCAAAAGGATTAAGACTACATTTGATTCCCAGTAGACACGCCCGCTAATAGCAACCGAAGAATATCAATGAAAGGGTAGTTTCAAGGAAAGAAAAGGCATATTTGATAAATCAAAGATAGTGACTTTTTTTTCGCCCTGTTGTGTGTAGTCCTCTCTGAGGCAATGAGCGGGCAATAGATTAGATTGTACAGCCTGCTGTGTAACCAATTAGTACAGAATTGTGAAAACACCTTTCAAAAGCCTTAAGGTTTGCAAACTAATCATGCTCGGCCTTTTGATCTCAACACAATACCAGAGGTGGGGTGGGGTGGGGGGGGAATAAAAGCTGAACGCACTCGATGGCATTTGAAATCCACTTGCTCGCTCAACATCAGATCACAAAAAAACATAAATATTACACCCGGTGCCCATATCCACAACAGCGTTGTGGTAACTTGATTCTACGTTGAAACAATCACACACAAATCTCAAAGGCAGCGGATCGCGAGATAACACAACCCTCCCCGGAGACTCACAATGGTCTTTCGGGAAAAGCGCTGTCGCTGAATGCACGAAAATGTCGCGTCCCTTCAGAAGAGTCACATATTAACATCAAATGTGTAAAAGAAATGTGTATCTTTGAAATGATGAACAGGGCTAAAATAGCACCACGTCCACACTGGGGGGGAAAGTTTGATATGTATTTATTATGGACTAAAATGATACATTTTTTTTGTTGACAAAAGTCCTGGGTCTTTTTAGATTATGGCCATGAGTCATATTTGGCTTTTTTAAATGACAGAGATGGTGACGTCATTACTGTTTTTAGCAGTGTGTTTTGAGGCTGATTTTGATTTATTTTTTATTTTTTTTAAATGCGGGGGGGGGGGGGGGGGGGGGGGGGGGGGGAGGGGGGTTTGGCTTTTGATTGTAAGAGACTCCAGCCCCAGGGGAAGAGGTGTGCATGCAACTGTTCAGCCATCTCATTTATCCCAGTGGAAGATAATATTTCCCCTTATCCCAAACTATCCATCGCAGTTTTGTTCACCACATTCCGATGGGGAAGGGAGGGGGGGGGGATAATATTACTGTTCTCTCCCCCCTCCCTCCCTCCCCTCCCCTACCTCTCCCTAGTGCATCCTATCCTGCTACTGATTAAACCATGCCACTATTATCCCGTGTTGGACATGCACACCATCATAAATCACCCCCACCACCTCCCCTCTCGCCCCAACGCAAATGACCGCCCTCAATGGTTGCATTTAACACACATGCAGATGCTTTACAATGCATGGTGAGAAAAAAAACCCATCAGAGAGCAAAATTACATCGGACCCGTGGCAGAAAGAGGGATGAGATTTGTTATTTCTCTCGCTGGGTTCAGCATTTCTATATCCTTTTAGCAAATAGACCCCTCTTTACCCCCAAAGAGGTACATTTTACAGATGCAAGATGAAATGTATCGTTTCTTTTTGCAACATGAACCTCCAGACCTCGCTTGTTTTTTCGTTATTCTCCCTTCTCATTTTATCCCCCTCCTTTCATCCCAGCCCGTTCCCTCTCCTCGTGTCACACCAATCGCACAGGTATCAAAACTCCCTTCCATCCTGACAGTGGTTATTTTGCTCGGAGGCATTTGTTGTTTTATTTTGTAGAGAGCGGGAGGCGTTTCGTTTCATTTATCACACACACACACACACACACACACACACACACACACACACACACACACACACACACACACACACACACACACACACACACACACACACACACACACAGAGAAAAAGCACACAACCTTAAAAATGTTCCCATTTTGTCCCTGATAAGCATTAATTCTGACACACCCAAAATGGCTGTTTCTTTTCTCAGTGCAATAATACAGTTTTTTTTGGGGGGGGAGGATGATAAAAAATTGACCCTTTTATTAAAGAAAAAAGTGAAATTAATATTTCATTGACCAGCAACCCGGTTCCCCATTCAAAGATCCCCGTGTGTGAATAATGACACGATCCCCACTTCGGTTTACCAAAATACCCCTGATTGATTCGATCTATTGATTTTTAGAGAGTGGGAGAGCATATAGTATTCAGCATGTAACGTTACTGCAGAATATGTTAACGGGAGACTGGATGGCGGAAAGTGAAAAGATGCAGAATGCGTCAAAAAAGCACCATTGAGGGAAGTCATTTTTGCTATTCATCCCATGTCTGGCCATAGGTCTCTCGTACACAGTAAACATAGGGGAATGAGCGCATGAACGGAGATGGTGGATGCGAGGGGAAGGGGTGGGGGGGTGGAGGGGATGATATACCTTCAAGACAGCAGGTTCTCCATAATCCAGAGTGGGTCATCACTTCCTCGTTCTTTTTGCTGGTCTCATTTTCACTGACAGACTTGCTTTTGCAGACCCCTCTGGAGTATAGCCAGTAGTCCGTTCCTACAGCAATGGTCATTAGACTGAAGGCAGCAAAGGCGCCCACAGTTGTGAGAAGCATCTGTACACCGCGATCAAACAGACCCATAATTCTTCATTATATTCGGGCACACACACACACACACTTTTTTTTCTCTCTCCTCGCTCCCCTTTTCTCCCTCGGATAAGATGAGAAAAAAAATTCCCCTTCTAAAATGAATGAGGGGAGCAAAGAGATCAAGAGGTGTGCAGAGGAGGAGACTGCTAGTTCCAATCCAAGATCTATGTCCTATAGATATATATATATGATTTATATATATATATATAAATATATATATTTATATTTATATATATATATATATCAGTGTGTATATATATATATCTATTTTAAATTTAAAAAAAAACAAAGCAAATCCCCCAAAAATAGATATGTTAATCCTTTTTTCTAAAATTCTGATCCCCAGTTTCCATAAGTGATGGCTATTTTTGAGAGATCTTCAGGAGAAAGATAGAGATGTAAAGCATTATCCGTGCAGCCTTCTTTCCTCACGGAGTCAGCATCGATGCCACCGTCTTTCGGGTTTTCCTTACAGCTATTCCAAACGCCATGAATTTGTGCGGTTTTCTTGGTCTCAGAGTAGCACCCGGTTTTGGTGTCGTAAAGGTTTTTTTTTTTGGGGGGGTTGCTGGTAGATGTGTTTTCAAAGAGAAAGGTTTAGACTTGAATGAAGATGTTCGCCACGCAGCTCGTGGTCCGTGAGTTGGACAGCGGCTTTTTTCTTGGTGCTGAAATGGACAGCTCCCCTTTTTTTTTTCAGGCGTTGCTGTTCAAAGATTCGCTCCTGAGACGCATTCTTCCCCTCTTGTCTGTCCGGTTCCTCTTTTTTCTCTTCCCCCTCCCGCCTCCTCCTTCTTCCCCGTTATCCCTGCTCCTTCTCCCTCTCTTCCTCCTCTCCCTCTCGGATGGTGAAAGAACAGCTCGCCGGCTCCGGAGCACGAAGAAGGCGTTGCCAGTTCTTTCCAGCCTACTCGTCACTCTAACTGTACGTGCCCTCAGCTCCCAATGCAGACCTCGAATAGCAATTAGACCGGCAAACACACACACACTCACCCACCCACTCACCCACCCACTCACCCACACACTCACCCACCCACTCACTCACTTACTCACCCACTCACTCACCCACCCACTCACCCACCCACTCACTCACACACTCACTCACACACACGCACTCGCATACACACTCACACACTCACACAATCACACACACACACACTCTTATTCACTACACACACTCAAATATGCACTCACGCACGCACTCACATACACACACCCATACTCTCATTCACTACATACTCACACGCACTCACATACACACACCCACAGTCACACACACACGCACTCATTCACCACACACTCATACACTCCACATACACACACACACACACACACACACGCACTCATTCACCACACATATTCACTCCACACACACACACACACACACACACACACACACACACACACACACACACACACACACACACACACACACACACACACACACAGAAAGGGGGAAATCACATGGTTCTGGGCAAAGAGGAATAAACAACAGCATGTGGCAGGATCTGTTATAAAAAAAAGTTAGAGCAATTTCGCCTGATACAAGGACTCGTCCCAGCAATTACCCTGCTTTCCATTCCAGATTTTTAACCAGCGTTTCCCTTAGCACCGAGTGATCCTTAGTAGAAGAACGTGGATAATTGTGTAAGTAGGATTATGGAGCAAACGTTATTTCATCTAAAGTATGGTAGACAAAAACGCTGGAGAAACTCAGCGGGTGAGGCAGCATCTATGGAGCGAAGGAATAGGCGACGTTTCGGGTCGAGACTCTTCTTCATCTAAAGTGTGATTAGGGGTTCGGGAACACGACGCCTGAAGGGGCGCTGGGCATAGAGACCCCGCACCACATTCACCGATATCCTGCATGAAAGCTTGTTCTACCAAACTGCAAATCTAGAGGTGGGAGGTTGACTGCCTGAAAAGTTTTTTTTATTTTGGCCGGGTTGGATATATTGAGCCAAATGAGCTACTTGAGTTGCGTTGTTAGTGATGATGATGCTTGTCTTACATTATCTAATATTTCTAACCAAAGTACGAGATAATCACTAATAATTCCAATTAGAAAAATCGGCCTGAACTTCGGTCCTCAAAGAATAGTGAGCGGTAGTGGTCATTCCATTGCAACTATCGCTCACCCCGTGATAGATCTTCCTATACCGCCGTTCCAGCAAATGAAAGTTGGGACATATAGTCACATCCCCCAAAATAAGTTGTTTTTCACTTCCCCCACCCCCCCCCCCCCCCCCCCCCCCCCCCGATATTGATTTAATATTAAAATGTTGGATATTAAAATGTGTGGACGCATTTCAAGGGAAGCTGCTCAACAGGCGGAGGAAAACGAAATGAAGGAACCGGTTTGAAGAAGGGTTTCGGCCCGAGACGTTGCCTATTTCCTTCGCTCCATAGATGCTGCTGCACCCGCTGAGTTTCTCCAGCACTTTTATCTACCTTTGAAGGAACACAGTGGTTGATTGAGACGGTGGTGTGGAGGATAAATGGCAGCATGGACTAAAGAGCCAGGGTTTGTCCTGTAAATTATGTGATGTAGCGAGCCCGAATGGTTATCAAATTACAGCTATCATTCACCGTTAGATAAACCTTCCAATACCATCGTTCTAGTAAATAAAAGTTGGGACATATACTGTAGTGACCACCATACAACGTTGTTCTTCTCCCCCCAGTTCTTATAATAATCAAACTATTTTTTCCAAAAGTTTCGCTTCCCTCCCCACCAATGTGTTATTAAGTTCTGACCAGGTTAGAAAATAAGATATGACTGTATGACTTTTATGCATTACTCCATGAGGCTAATAGACAATAGACAATAGGTGCAGGAGTAGGCCATTCGACCCTTCGAGCCAGCACCGCCATTCAATGTGATCATGGCTGATCATCCCCAATCAGTACCCCGTTCCTGCCTTCTCCCCATATTCCCTATTTTTAAGAGCCCTATCTAGCTCTCTCTTGAAAGCATCCAGAGAACCGGCCTCCACCGCCCTTTGAGGCAGAGAATTCCACAGACTCACCACTCTCTGTGAGAAAAAGTGTTTCCTCGTCTCCCTTCTAAATGTCTAACTCCTTATTCTTTAACTGTGGCCCCTGGTTCTGGACTCCCCCAACATCGGGAACATGTTTCCTGCCTCTAGCGTGTCCAAACCCTCAACAATCTTATATGTTTCAATGAGATACCCTCTCATCCTTCTAAACTCCAGAGGGTACAAGCCCAGCTGCTCCATTCTCTCAGCATATGACAGTCCCGCCATCCCGGGAATTAACCTGTTAAACCTACGCTGCACTCCCTCAATAGCAAGAATGTCCTTCCTCGAATTAGGGGACCAAAACTGTATATAATACTCCAGGTGTGTGCACTAGGGCTCTGTACAACTGCTAATAATTTACAACTAATAATTTGAGAATTTGAAGCATCATACCAGACCTCAAACCATCCCTTGCAGAAGGAAACATGCTCTTTACCCAGTTAATTGGCAATGTGAATTTAAGATTGAGAGATTTAAAAAAAAAAGATTATTAGTTTCTTTCTGAAACACACCATTCTATCCAGTGATGTTGACTTTATCTACAATGTCCCAAGACCTAGGGATGTTTTTATTTTATAATTTAATTTAATCCTATAGGACTCTTGAGCGGACCTTGGTGACTGCTGAAGGATATTTCAGAGTAAAAAATATCTACAAATGCAAAGGTGGCATTTTAAACCATAGGTTTGCCGCTAAGGGTGCACTAGTCATAAAAGTCTGGGATTTTTAAGAGAGGGGAATTCTGTTCTTCCGCTCCCTTCTAGTCATTCTGCAATGCACCAGATAGTTTAACTTCGAAAAGCTACACCGAGCTAGTCGTGGGAATCAGGAAATGTTCACAGTCGTAGAGTCCTTCAGTGTGGAAACAGGTCCTTTGGCTCAACTTGCCCACACCGACCAAGCTGCCCCATCTACTCTAGTCCCACCTACCTGGATTTGGTCCATATCCCTCTAAAACAGTCCTTCTAAAACTCACTGCACAACAAATGACATCCATGTAGCATTGTGAAGTAAAATGTCACAAGGGTCTATGCAGGATGGTTCGACAATAAAAATTCGACACCGAGATGCCTAAAAAAAATACTTGTTATCAAATCGTAGAGTGATTCAGCATGGAAACAGACCCTTCATCCAATCATGTCCATGTTGAACATGAAGCACCGAGCTACCAATCCCAATTAGTACTGATAAGCAAAATCTTGGTCAAAGATGTAGATTTTAAAGGTGGAGTGAGATTCATTCAAAACAATTAACAATATCAAAGTTTCAAATGTGACTTCAGCTGTGTTAATCCTGACTGCGGTAACTTCTGCTATTTCCCTTTATGCCAATGTCAGACCAAAATCAGTAATCAAATACATTGTTCAAGAAGGAACTGCAGATGCTGGAAAATGGAAGGTAGACAAAAATGCTGGAGAAACTCAGCGGGTGCGGCAGCATCTATGGAGCGAAGGAAATAGGCAACGTTTCGGGCCGAAATCCTTCTTCAGATACATTATTGCTGGATCAAAGTACTGATCAGGACCACCATTCACTTTCATTGAGTCATAGAGTCATGCAGCGTAGAAACAGGCCCTTCGACCCAACAACAGGCCCTTCGGTCCAACATGCCCACGTTGACTGATATCCTCCATCTACACTAGTCCCACCTGCCCGTGTTCCGGATGTGGGAGGAAACCGGAGCACCTGAAGGAAATCCACATGGTCAAAGGGAGAACGTACAAACTCCACACAGACAGTGCCTCCTCCCGAGATCAGGAACAAACCTGTGAGACAGCAACTGTACCACTGCACCACTGTATTGTGTTGGTCTCCCGCCTTTCTCCCTCTGTGATGTTGCTAACTTTGATCAAATTCCACAGGGTTGTGTCATGAGAAACTTGTCACTCTAAACCCATGCGCGTCACTTTCAAACCTCAGGGTGAACAACACTGAGGTAAGTATCAATCCGATACCTGAGAAGAAGTGAACTTCCTCCTCTTGTGGCCCAAATGTCCTCAATAGGAGAGTTTAATCTTGAACTGATGCAGCCTAGTTAGTGTCTCTGGGATTAAATGTCCAACTCCCCAGGGAGACAGGTCTCACCATTAGCATTGTTTGTACCATTTGTGACACATCCTGATGAAATGGGTTTGCTCGGAAGGAAGCAATTAAGCCTGCAATTCAATCCAGGAGTTCATGACTTTAGCAGCTTGCTTGAGTTTCACTCCCATGGCATGAAATCATCCCGATCAATTAGATTACAACCTTCTTACTTCCAAGAACTTATGAGGTGAAACTTATCTCTGCTTCACGAAGATAGTGCAGGAAACTCACTGGAGGAATTCGGAGAAGGGAATGGAGACTTGTGGCTGTGAGGTGGAGGTGACCTTGATAATGCCCCTGTCCCACTTAAGAAACCTGAACGGAGACCTCTGGAGACTTTGCGCCCCACCCAAGGTTTCCGTGCAGTTCCCGGAGGTTTTTGTCAGTCTCCCTACCCGCTTCCACTACCTGCAACCTCCGGCAACCACCTGCAACCTCCGGGAACCGCACGGAAACCTTGGGTGGGGCGCAAAGTCTCCAGAGATTTCCGTTCAGGTTTCCTAAGTGGGACAGGGGCATTCTGCTTAGACGTGGTGCCTATCTTAGCTACTTTGCACGGGTGGCAGGGAAAGCAGTGGGTAGGCAGTTGAGGAGTCAACGCACATCTTCGCCGCCATTCATCTCTCCCTGCCAGGCCATTCATCCCGACTAATCTGTGCTTCTCCTGCATCTCCTCCCTTCACTTCATTTCCCACAGTTAATATTCAGGTCATCCCCAGCATATGGCCCGTACATCTGCCAGGGCGTTTGGAATGGGGTTGCTGGTAGGTGTGGGGCTGCAGGCATCTTCTTGACTTGAAGCCTAATTTCTGACTTGCAAACGTCCTGAAATGGAACTCCCTTGTAACCTGGACAAGACTTGTATCACAGGAAAGTGAGATCGTAGACAAAGAAAAAGATCATTAATCCCTTTGGAGGTAGATAAAAATGCTGGAGAAACTCAGCGGGTGAGGCAGCATCTATGCAGCGAAGGAATAGGTGACGTTTCGGGTTGAGATCCTTCTTCAGACTGTAGTGTCCTTTTTGTGTAAACCAGCATCTGCAGTTCCTTGTTTCTACAAGACATAATATTGACAAATTTCTTGGAAAGGTAATCGGCAATTAATATAATCATAAATTTGGGACGACAGATGGCACAATGGGCTAAGTGTTCGGCTGGCAACCGGAAGGTAGCCGGTTCGAATCCCGCTTGGAGTGCATACTGTCGTTGTGTCCTTGGGCAAGACACTTCACCCACCTTTGCCTGTGTGTGAATGTGTGTGAATGTGTGTGAGTGATTGATGGTGGTCGGAGGGGCCGTAGGCGCAGATTGGCAGCCACGCTTCCGTCAGTCTGCCCCAGGGCAGCTGTGGCTACAGAAGTAGCTTACCACCACCGAGTGTGACTGAGGAGTGAATGAATAATGCGATGTAAAGCGCCTTGAGTATTAGAAAGGCGCTATATAAATCCCATCCATTATTATTATTATTATAAATTCAGGATAAGCCACAATACCAAGGCGTATCCACTCACTACAGACTGTGTACTTGTCAAGCGTATTCATGTTATAAAAAAGGTCCAACTTGTGCACTCGTTTAGTTTAGTTTAGAGACCGAAGAAGGGTCTCGACCCGAAACATCACCTATTCCTTCCCTCCATAGATGCTGCCTCACCCGCTGAGTATCTCCAGCATTTTTATCTACCTTCAATTTTTCCAGCATCTGCAGTTACTTCTTAAATATTGTTCAAGAAGGAACTGCAGATGCTGGAAAATCGAAGGTACACATCGTCTGAAGAAGGGTTTCAGCCCGAAACGTTGCCTATTTCCTTCGCTCCATAGATGCTGCTGCACCCGCTGAGTTTCTCCAGCATTTTTATCTACCTTCAATTTTTACAGCATCTGCAGTTCCTTCTTAAATATTAATCCCTTTGGGCTTGTTCTGCCATTCAGTAATATAATAGCATAGGATCTACACAGCCACTGTTTTATCATATCACTAAGTACCTTCGGAGATCAAAAATCTCTGATTCAAAATTAATGGTTAACTTAGTTATTGTTGCCATTCGAAGAAGAGAGAGAAGAAAGCAATCCAAACTTTCACAACCACGTGACCTTCTGAAAGGCCAGTCTCTAGTTTGCTTCTATTCCCAGTCCTTCCATTCCTTTGTCCTTCCTCGATTATTCCTTTAGATTCGCCCGTGCTATTTACCTCAAGCACTGTAGCATTAGAGTTGCTGTCTTACAGCGGCAGAGACTCAGGTTCGATCTTGAATATAGGATCTGTCTCCCTGTGACTGTGTGGGTTTTCTCAGGGTGCTCTGGTTTCCTCCCACATTTCAAAGATATGCAGGTTTGTAGGTTAGTTGTCCTTGGTGTGTAGGATAGAACTAGTATATGGTGATCGCTGGTCGGCATGGACTGGATGGGCCGAAAGGCCTGTTTCCACACTGTATCCCTAAAAAAGAACTAAACACTCTACATAACAGCAAGCGATTACCTTTCCAACCAATTTGTCAATATTCAACGATATCATGTCTTGTAGAAACAAGGAACTGCAGATGCTGGTTTACACAAAAGGACATAAAGTGCTGGAGTAACTCAGCAGGTCAGGCAGCATCTCTGGAGAACATGGATAGGTGAGTTGGATGATCAGCCATGATCACATTGAATGGCGGTGCAGGCTCGAAGGGCCAAATGGCCTACTCCTGCACCTATTTTCTATGTTTCTATGCGATGTTTCCAATCACGATATTTCTTTAGTCTGCAGAGATGCTGCCTGACCTGCTGAGTTGCTCCATCACTTTCTGTCCATTTAATATCATATCTTGTCTTCATTTCTGTCTATTATCCCCAGACCACTTAGCTATGAAAGATCTATAGATCTTAGTCTTGAACATATAGAGTGACTTGGCATCCACATTGCAATTTCCAAAATAGATGATGCTCATGTTAAGGAACTTTCCTCATCTCTGCCCCAAATAGTTGATGACATACTGCATGGCATGAAGGGCACCATTTATACCCTTCACCGCTAGCGGAACCCTGCTTTCTGTATCACAGGAACGTTAGATAACGGTGTGAGATTGCCATAAAGGAAAATATCAAAAGTTATCTTGGTCATGGGTAACACACCTGAAGTCACATTTGAATCATTTGAGAAATATATATGCCTCAGTTGTCTTCTGCAATACAGAGTTTATCAATTGGCCTGAAATCTCTCTGTACAAGGCAGCATACTGGCGCAGTAGTAGAGTTGTTGCCTTACAGCGCCAGAGACCCGGGTGCGATCCTGACCACAGGTGCTGTCTTCGGAGTTTGTACGCTCTCCCCGCGACCGCATGCATTTTCTTCGGGTACTCCGGTTTCCTCCCACACTCTAAAAATATTGAACGGAGACGAGGAAACACTTTTTCTCACAGAGAGTGGTGAGTCGGTGGAATTCTCTGCCTCAGAGGGCGGTGGAGGCCGGTTCTCTGGATGCTTTCAAGAGAGAGCTAGATAGGGCTCTTAGAAATAGCAGAGTCAGGGGATATGGGGAGAAGGCAGGAACGGGGTACTGATTGGGGATGATCAGCCATGATCACATTGAATGGCGGTGCTGGCTCGAAGGGCCGAATGGCCTACTCCTGCACCTGTTGTCTATTGTCTATTGTCTATTGTAAGGGTTTGTTGGTTAATTGGCTTCAGTAAATTATAAATTGTCCCTCGTTAGGATAGTGCTAGTGTATGGGGATCGCTGGTCGGTGCGGACTCGGTGGGCCCAAAGGCATGTTTCCACACTGTAACTAAAGTCCAAAGTCTAAAGTTTAAACCTACTCATCCCGGGACTTTAGTTTTCATCTAATGTAGTCTCAAAATACTCAAACACAGAAATAAGAAATGTATTTTATTTTTTATTTTGACTTTTATTTTACAGCATGGAAACAGGCCCTTCAGCCCACACTGACCATTGATCACCCTTTACACTAGCTCTATGTTATCCCACTTTCACATCCACTCAGTACATCAGGGACAATTTACAGGGACTCATTAACCTACAAACCCGCACGTCTCTGGGATGTGGGAGGAAACCGGAGCACCCGGAGGAAACTCACATGGGGAGAACGTGCAAACTCCACACAGAGAGCATCCAAGGTCAGGATCGAACTCGGGTCTCTGGCGCTGTGAGGCATCATCTCTACCAGTTGTACCACTGTGCCACATACTGAATATCAATTGCAAAAATCTCTGTCCTTCAATCACTCAATTGAAGACCAGTTTCAAAATAAGGGATCAGCCATTCTGGCCCGAGATGAGAAGGGAAATTTCACCCAGAGGGTTGTCAATCTTTGGAATTTTCTACATAAGAGGACTGTGGAAGCTCAGCCACAGACTATATGTAAGGCAGGGACAGGATACAGTAGGCACAAGGGGCCAAATGGCCTTCACCTGCTATTTCCTATGATGTTTACCTATTACTCTCATACACCATCTGTAACCAAACGGAAAGTTGTATTAACCTTTTCCTTCGCTCCATAGATGCTGCTGCACCCGCTGAGTTTCTCCAGCACTTTTGTCTATCTTCGATTTTCCAGCATCTGCAGTTCCTTCTTAAACAGAAAGTTGTATTAACACTAGCACTCCAGTACATACAAACGCCTCTTATTACTAACGAAATAGAACATACAACAGTTCTGGAAAAAACGGTCAGGAGTAACTCAAAAGGTTTGGAGTAACTCAACGGGTCAGGCAGCATCTGTGGAGAAACTGGATGAGTAACGTTTCAGGTCAGGACTCTTCTTCAGACTGGGACAGTACAGTGCAGGAACTGGACCTTCACCCCACAAAATCCGCGCCAAACGTGTTGCCAGTTTAAACTAATCTCCGTTGCCTAAACGTGATCCTTATCCTTCCATTAAAGGCCTCTTAAATGCATTGTATCTGCCCCCACCACCACCCCCAAGCAGCACATTACACGCATTCGCCACCCTCTGTGTACTTGTCAAGCGCATTAATGTTGCAAAAAAGGCATTGAAAGGTCCAACTTTGTGCACATGCATTAGTTTAGTTTAGTTTAGAGATACAGCGCGGAAACAAATCCTTCGGCCCACCGAGACCAGCGATCCCCGCACATTAAAACAAGCCTTCACACATTAGGGACATAGAAACATAGAAACATAGAAAATAGGTGTAGGAGTAGGCCATTCGGCCCTTCGAGCCTGCACCGCCATTCAATATGATCATGGCTGATCATCCAACTCAGTATCCCGTACCTGCCTTCTCTCCATACCCCCTGATCCCTTTAGCCACAAGGGCCACATCTAACTCCCTCTTAAATATAGCCAATGAACAGGCCTCAACTACCTTTTGTGGCAGAGAATTCCAGAGATTCACCACTCAATTTACACTTATACCAAGTACACCAACCCAAGCCAATTAACCTCCAAACCTGTACGTCTTTGGAGTGTAGGAGGAAACCGAAGATCACGGAGTAATCCCACGCGGTCACGGGGAGAACGCACAAACTCCGTACAGACTGCACCTGTAGTCGGGATCGAACCCAGGTCTTTGGCGTTGCAAGGCAGCAACTCTACCGCTGCGCCACCGAGCCGTCCTAGCTAGAGTTCAATGATAACATTCTAGTAAGGACAGGGGAAACGATTTAGTGATGCTGATTGAGAGTAGGCAGAACACACAGGAGAACTCCTCTGCAATGTTTAGATTAGTTTAGTATAGAGGAAAATACATCCTTTAATCCAGCGAGTCTGCACAGAACAACAATCACCCATACACTAGTTCCATCCTACACACCAGGTGGCAATTTATAGAAGCCAATTAAACTGCAAACCTGCATGTCTTTGGAGTGTTGGAGGAAACCTGAGCACCCGGAGAAAACCCACGCAGGTCACGGGGAGAAAGTACAAACCCCGTACTTTCAGCAGCACCCGTAGGCAGGAATGAACCTGGATCTCTGGCGCGCTGAGGCAGCAGCTCTACCACTATACCGCCGTGCCACAGCGGTAGAGAACATACTTTGTACCTTTCAATGCACTGAAGAGCAGAATGGGGCACGTGGATGAATGCTTCATCAAAAAATCAGCATGTTTGACAGCACAGTACTTCTTCAACATTGGACAGGATATTGCACGTAGACCTTTGGACATAAATTCCTAGTGAGGAACTGAAAACCTACATGATTCAGAAACTTAAACCTTCTCGCTGCAGAAACACATGTTAAAATGTAGAAATGTCAATTGTAGTCTGAAGAACCTGAAACGTCACCTATCCATGTTGTCCAGAGATGCTGCCTGACCCGCTGAGTTACTCCAGCACTCTGTGAAACGTCACCCGAACATGTTCTCCAGAGATGCTGCCTGACCCGCTGAGTTACTCCAGCACTCTGTGAAACGTCACCTATCCATGTTACCCAGAGATGCTGCCTGACCCGCTGAGTTACTCCAGCACCCTGTGAAATGTAACTATCCATGTTCTCCAGAGATGCTGCCTGACCCGCTGAGTTACTCCAGCACTCTGTGAAACGTCACCTACCCGTGTTACCCAGAGATGTTGCCTGACCCGCTGAGTTACTCCAGCACCCTGTGAAACGTCACCCGAACATGTTCTCCAGAGATGCTGCCTGACCCGCTGAGTTACTCCAGCACTTGTGTCCTCATGACTCCCCTGACTTGCAAAGTGTTAGTAATAAAGCGAAGGGCCAAATGGTCTCTTTCTATGCTTCTTTATGTAATTCATCCACCCCGTTCAGTAGATTCATGTGAATGTAGTTTTCCCTCTGTACACTGAACATTCGTAAGCCATCTTCTGGCTTTGACATTCTGCCTCAGCATTCAATGTACACAGCAAATGGACTGAGCTGTGAATTCCCCACTGGCAATAGCTGACTTTTATAACTAATTCCAATTGCTTCCTGCCCTTTATTCTGTGCTTCAATCAATTTATCATCTGATTTTCCTGCATCCACCTTCATCCTAAGTGTTTGCATTTTAGTCGTGCAAAATCTCGTTACCCATTTGGTGCAGCTGGTAGAGCCGACACTTTATAGCTCCAGCGACCCGGGAATAATCCCCACCTTGGGTGCTGTCTGTGTGGAGTTTGCACGTTCCTGTGTGCTCTGGTTTCCTCTTGCGTCCAAAAGATATGTGGGTTCGTTTGCCACTGAAAATTGTCCCGAGTGTGTACAGATAAGAGGTAGAATCTAGGCGGGTGGGTGATTGGAATGAATGTATGTTGATAGATACAAAAAGCTGGAGTAACTCAGCGGGAGATGCAGTATCTCTGGAGGGAAGGAATGGGTGACATATTGGGTTGGTTCCATCCTACACAATGAATGTTGATAGGTTGAATGGGAATGGTGCTTGATGGCAAGCATGGACTCTGTGGGCCGAATGGCCTGTTTACCTTGCTGTATGACTCAAACTCTTTTGTCCAAATACTTGTGGGGCTGCCATCATTCACCAGTTCTACTTTGTTAGGCGTGACCTGCTTTCCACAATCCATATGGGGCTTTCAGTATTATTTTTATTCTCGCTAAATACTTTCTTTTCTAAACGGCCTCTGATGTCTCTTGTACTCCAGATATCAGTGCTTTCACCCGGAATTTTTTTTTTGACGATTCTTCTTGGGATGAGTAAGAGTGTCAAGGCTTACGGGGAGCAGGCAGGAAAATGGGGTTGAGAGGGAAAGATACGATGGGCCGAAAAGGTAATTCACGAGGTAATTCACGAACTCTCCCGAGTTTTCCCCTTGATTCGAACTCGCAGAATGTTCGTAACGAGTCCGTAGGAGGTCGTAGTAGTTTGTAGATATTTTGTAGCGGCTCGTTATGCCAGCTAGCCGTAGGTACGCGGGGCATCAGGTAAGTCGGGAAGTTTTTTTCCAGCCCGATGAAAAATATCCACGAGTAAAAAAATAGTCGGGATGAAAAAATTTGCAACTTTTTACTCGTAGTTAGTTCGTGGACAGACCGTAGTAGGCAGTGAGGGCAGTCGTAGATATTCGTGGGTACTCGTAGATATTCGTGGGTACTCGTAGATATTCGTGGGTACTCGTAGATATTCGTGGGTACTCGTAGCTCGGCAGCTGGACAGAGAAAAAAAGGTGAGTGATAAAAAAAGCTTAAGTCAACATCAGCATGTGACCTCTGTCACTCCAGTTCGTGAGCATATTCGTGGAAGGTCGTAGGAGTTCGTAGATTACCAAAATCTTGATTTTTTTTTTTTAGGTCCTTTAAACTCGGCAGAGGTTTTGGATTGTCGTGAAAGTGGGACAGGCCCTTAATTCTGCTTCTATGACTTATGAACCTATGATGAGACATTAAGGCAGTGCCCAATCCTAAACTGTCCTTTAAGGAGGTGTTGGTTCAACGGCTTCTTTATTGACATGTGCACAAAGATGCAGTGAAACCTGAGCCACTATCTACCTCATTGGAGACCCTCAGGTTATCTTTAATTGGACTTTACTGGACTTTAACTTGGACTAAATGTTATTCCCTTTATCCTGTATCTGTACACCGTGGATGGCTTGATTGTAATCAGATGGCCAAGTATGAAGAGCTGGTCATAGACTGCCGTAAGCAGGGCTGGAAGGCAAGGTGTACGCTCCAGTCCTCAAAAAACTTCACTGGCTTCCCATCTCCCACCGGATCACCTACAAAATCCTGATCCTCACCTACAAAGCCCTCCACCATCTGGCCCCCCCATATCTCACTGACCTCCTCTCCCCCTACCAACCCTCACGGTCCCTCAGATCCACATCAGCCGGTCTCCTCTCCATCCACAAGTCCAACCTCCGCAGTTTTGGGGACAGAGCCTTCTCCAGGGCAGCTCCCAGGCTCTGGAACTCCCTCCCCCAACTGATCCGCAATTCCGTGTCCCTCACCATCTTCCAGTCCCGCCTCAAGACCCATCTCTTCACCTCTGCCTATCCTTAACCCCACGTCCCCGTCCCTTTTCATCTGTGCATTAATTGCCTCATACTGTGTTTTGTATTGAATTCTGTCTTTACTTTGTGTACTAGTCATGTCTCTACTATTTATTTCATTCCCCTTACATGTTTTTCCTCTACATGCTCAATTTTTGTAAGGTGTCCTTGAGACTCTTGAAAGGCGCCCATAAATAAAATTTATTATTATTATTATTACGCCCATCGAGGTTGGCTGCAGATGTTTCGCAGGGCAATCGCTCTACAAAGCCTTGAGTGCACTGGGCATCAACGGAGTGACGAGGAGAAGGGCCATCAAGAACACCACAGAGGCAGCGGAGAAGGCTCTGGATCAGGAGAGGAGGTCCATGGGGAGGAGCGAATGTCACCTGAACACAAGTCGTGGTCTGATCAACCACGGCTGGGTCACCTGGGTGAGGGTGTCTGATGTTGAAAGACCCGAAACACCCAATTGCCCCAGGTGACATCACTGATGATGTGTTCAGGAGCAGCAATAGATGTATTTTTATCAATGTATAGTCTTTCCACTGACTGGATAGCAGGCAAGAAAAAAGCTTTTCACTGTACCTCGGTACACATGACAATTAACTTATTTTTCTTGCGTATGGCGTGCACAGCCTAAAGTTGTAGGACAGCTTGTTCTATTTGATCTTATTTGATTGTGCACGCCGGGTTGATTGCATTTGTCGAAACAGGGTGGACCACGTGAAGGTTGCAATCTCCCAACCCGACAATTAACTAAACTAAACTAACTAACTAACAGTCTGAAGAAGGGTTTTGGCCCGAAACGTTGCATTTTTCCTTTGCTCCATAGATGCTGCTGCACCCGCTGAGTCTCTCCAGCATTTTTGTTTACCTTTAACTAACTAACAAAATGCTTGTCCTGATGCTATCCTTCAAGTTAGTCACCTCTAAAGCTGTGAGAGTCTATCAGGCAAAGGTGATGTCACAGAGATATCCCAGCCAATATGCTGGCCCATATACGTGTACTCACAAGTCAGAGTTTTACTTTAGATCGAATGTGGCCGATTCGGGAACTCCAAGCCGCAGAGTGTGTCTGATCCATCCCTCTGATCTTGTACATGGGGCCGTCTGTAGCGAATTGTGTAGCGTTTGTGGAAAGAGCAACAGAGATGATGTTTCAGTTGAAGACCTCTTATCAGAATTGGGAAGCATGGTCCTGAGATACACAAGACCCTTTGTTATGGGGCACAAGATGCCTGGCTACATGGAAGTAGGTGGATGGATGTCATCTTACACTCTTATCAACTACCCACCCACCTGGCACATGAAGCACTTTAAAGTTTAGAGGTTAGAGTTGCAGCATGGGAACAAGCCCTATGGCCCACCGTGCCAACCAGCGATCACCCGAACACTGGTTCTATCCCAAAAACTCCGGATAACATTTCCTTCACCAGAAGCCAATTAACCTACAAACCTGCACGTCTTTGGAGTGTGGGAGGAAACTGGAGCACCTGGAGAACACCCACGTGGTCACAGGGAGAACGTAGAAACTCTGTACAGACAGATCGAACGGGCCTCTGGCACGGTTAAGGGCCTGTCCCACTTATGCGACCTTTACAGGCGACTGCCGTGACCCGTGATAGGTCATGAGAGGTCGTGAGAGGTCACCCGCGACCTGTCGCCAGGGGTCGCCTGTATGGTCGTGAGAGGTCTCCTATGGTCGTGAGAGGTCTCCAAAGAGTCGTAGCGTCTTTCTGGTCGCCGCTGAATTTTCAACCTGTAAAGGCCATTTTAGACTGAAGTGAGAAAAAACCTTTGCACCCAGAGAGTTGTGAATTTGTGGAATTCCCCACCACAGAGGGCAGTGGAGGACAATTCACTGGATGGTTTTAAGAGAGAGTAATGCCCCTGTCCCACTTAGGAAACCTGAACGGAAACCTCTGGAGACTTTGCGCCCCACCCAAGGTTTCCGTGCGGTTCCCGGAGGTTTTTGTCAGTCTCCCTACCTGCTACCACTACCTGCAACCTCCGGCAACCACCTGCAACCTCCTGGAACAGCACGGAAACCTTGGGTGGGGCGCAAAGTCTCCAGAGGTTTCCGTTCAGGTTTCCTAAGTGGGACAGGGGCATTATTAGATAGAGCTCTTGGGGCTGGTGGAATCAAGGGATATGGGGAGAAGGCAGGCACGGGTTATTGATTGGGGACGATCAGCCATGATCACAATGAATGGCGGTGCTGGCTCGAAGGGCCGAATGGCCTCCTCCTGCACCTATTTTCTATGTTTCTATGTTAAAGGTCGTGTAAGTGGGACAGGCCCTTTACTCAAGTAATTCACGCAATCTGTTAAACTAAGTTATTAACTCGCTCTGCCTCCTGCAATGATTTCAAGAACAGAAATATTATTTAAATGTTAACAGCTAAACCACTTCCCCTTTGCATCTTGCCACGTCGGGCTCTCCAAAGTGCACCACTTCACAATTGTCCTTGTTGATTTTCAGGTGGGGTTTAGCAGGATTACGAGGAGAGGGTGTGGGAGTTGAATTCACATGGATTGTATGTGAATTACTCGGGTTAAACAGAGGTGGCACAGTGGCGCAGCTATTAGTGCTGCTCCCTCACAGCCCCGTCGACCCTGAGCTCGGATGCTGTCTGCGTAGAGCTTGAACCTTCTCCCATGGGTTTCCTCCGGGCGCTCCGGTTTCCTCCCACATCCCAAAGACGTGCGGGTTTGTCGGTTAATTGTCTTCTGTAAATTGCCCCTAGCGTGGGGAGTGGGATTACAACTAGAACTTGCTCCACAAGCCCCTGTACACTGAGTGTACGCTTTCTATGTTTCTATGAGTGGCCTAGATCTCTACTGTAGCCTCTCAGTGATGCTGCCTGCATCTCCATTTTGCTGACGACACTCTGAAGCCTCCACTACCATTGTCACTTATGTCGTATTTGTGGACTTTATAACACTGCTCCCGACACCCAACACTAGATTGTTTATAAAAACTAATAAACGCTCACATGTGGTCTTACAGTGCGTGATATTTACAGTGTACATATCCAGCATACTATCAACAATGTGTAATATTTACAGTGTATGTTATTCCTGATGTGTCGAGTTTACATATCAAATTGCTCATTGAGGTTTTCACAGCCTGAGAATGTGTTACATCGGATGTGTAAAAGTTGTAGATTACCTTGGTCTGCTGTCTTTCACGAGTGTTACAGGGGGGGTGGAGAACACTGCTTTGCTGTTCTTCTCCTGGGATATTGGTTCAGTCACTACTAATCTTTCCCCTGTAAGGTCCCCGATATCATCTTCTGGGATGTGGGCGGGAACTGGAGCACCTAAAAGGGAAACCAAGTGGTTGCGGTGAGAACGTGCAAACTCCGCGCAGAGAGTAAACTTGTTATTCTGTTATACTGCTTACAGCTGCAAGAACGTGTAGCAATCAATAAAGGGCTATAGGCCTATTGGGAGTATATATACAGGGACAAATCTATCCATGCACTGTATACTTGTATTTATATTTATGCATTTTAAATATGTATGTTATGTTTTATACTTTGGCGATATAACAATGTATTTTATCATGCCAATAAAGTTTTTAAAATTGAAAAATTGAAAAATTGAATTGAGTATTGGAGCTCAGGATCGATCCGGGTCACCGGAGGTGGGAGAAGTCTGAAGAAGGGTCTCGACCCCAAACGTCACCCGTTCCTTCTCTTCAGGCAGATGCAGTATAATGTGGATAAATGTGAGGTTATCCACTTTGGTGGCAAAAACAGGAAAGCAGATTATTATCTAAATGGTGGCCGATTAGGAAAAGGGGAGATGCAACGAGACCTGGGTGTCATGGTACACCAGTCACCAGTAGGCATGCAGGTGCAGCAGGCAGTGAAGAAATCGAATGGTATGTTAGCATTCATAGCAAAAGGATTTGAGTATAGGACTGGATAGACTCGGCTTGTATTCGCTAGAATTTAGAAGATTCAGGGGGGATCTTATAGAAACTTACAAAATTCTTAAGGGGTTGGACAGGCTAGATGCAGGAAGATTGTTCCCGATGTTGGGGAAGTCCAGGACAAGGGGTCACAGCTTAAGGATAGAGGGGAAATCCTTTAGGACCGAGATGAGAAAAACATTTTTCACACAGAGAGTGGTGAATCTCTGGAACTCTCTGCCACAGAAGGTAGTTGAGGCCAGTTCATTGGCTATATTTAAGAGGGAGTTAGATGTGGCCCTTGTGGCTAAAGGGATCAGGGGGTATGGAGAGAAGGCAGGTACAGGATACTGAGTTGGATGATCAGCCATGATCATATTCAATGGCGGTGCAGGCTCGAAGGGCCGAATGGCCTACTCCTGCACCTATTTTCTATGTTTCTATGTTTCAGAGATGCTGCTTGTTACTCCAGAATGTTGTGTCCATTAGAAGGTAGCTCTACAAGCCACACCACCGTGTTGCCCATGGGCACAGCCTGTAGTTATGTTCAGCTGAGAAGGATGAAGGATGTCTTATGGATAAACCATCTGCAATAGGAGATATTAAACATCATGTGATGGAACATAATTAGAGCAGGGCTGCTCAGCAATGAGAAAAGACACAAAGTGCTGGAGTAACTCAGCTAGTCATCCCTGGAGAGAAAGGATCTACAGTCTCCAGAGATGCTGCCTGACCCACAGAGATACACCAGCCCTTTTATTTAACTTGCTCCTTGTCAAAGATGGGGTAGAACTCTGGAACAATTTTCCTCAAATATCTGAGGGATAATTGAAGCATCCTGCACTGAGATTGACAGGGGTTTCTTGGGAGAAATGATCAAAGGGAGGGAGTTAGAGCTGATGCTCCAGATCAGTTCTGACTCAATTGAAAAATAGAATATCGCAGTATCTCACTACATGTGATAATGAAGAATCATTGAATCATTAAACCATTAATGAAGAAAGCCAAAATGTATTATTTACTGCATATGTTCATAAGTTCATAAGTTCTAGGAGCAGAATACGGCCACTCGGCCCATCATGTTTATTCTGCCATTCAATCGTGGCTGATCTATCCTTTCCCTCTCAACCCCATTCATAGAAACATAGAAACATAGAAATTAGGTGCAGGAGTAGGCCATTCGGCCCTTCGAGCCTGCACCGCCATTCAATATGATCATGGCTGATCATCCAACTCAGTATCCCGTACCTGCCTTCTCTCCATACCCTCTGATCCCCTTAGCCACAAGGGCCACATCTAACTCCCTCTTAAATATAGCCAATGAACTGGCCTCGACTACCCTCTGTGGCAGAGAGTTCCAGAGATTCACCACTCTCTGTGTGAAAAAAGTTCTTCTCATCTCGGTTTTAAAGGATTTCCCCCTTATCCTTAAGCTGTGACCCCTTGTCCTGGACTTCCCCAACATCGGGAGCAATCTTCCTGCATCTAGCCTGTCCAACCCCTTAAGAATTTTGTAAGTTTCTATAAGATCCCCTCTCAATCTCCTAAATTCTAGAGAGTATAAACCAAGTCTATCCAGTCTTTCTTCATAAGACAGTCCTGACATCCCAGGAATCAGTCTGGTGAACCTTCTCTGCACTCCCTCTATGGCAATAATGTCCTTCCTCAGATTTGGAGACCAAAACTGTACGCAATACTCCAGGTGTGGTCTCACCAAGACCCTGTACAACTGCAGTAGAACCTCCCTGCTCCTATACTCAAATCCTTTTGCTATGAAAGCTAACATACCATTCGCTTTCTTCACTGCCTGCTGCACCTGCATGCCCACTTTCAATGACTGGTGTACCATGACACCCAGGTCTCGCTGCATCTCCCCTTTTCCTAGTCGGCCACCATTTAGATAATAGTCTGCTTTCCTGTTTTTGCCACCAAAATGGATAACCTCACATTTATCCACATTATACTGCATCTGCCAAACATTTGCCCACTCACCCAGCCTATCCAAGTCACCTTGCAGTCTCCTAGCATCCTCCTCACAGCTAACACTGCCCCCCAGCTTAGTGTCATCCGCAAACTTGGAGATATTGCCTTCTATTCCCTCATCCAGATCATTAATATATATTGTAAATAGCTGGGGTCCCAGCACTGAGCCTTGCGGTACCCCACTAGTCACTGCCCGCCATTGTGAAAAGGACCCGTTTACTCCTACTCTTTGCTTCCTGTTTGCCAGCCAGTTCTCTATCTCCTGCCTTCGCCCCATAACCCCTGACACCTTACACGTAAAATTCTGTTAATCTCCACTTCATGGGACATTACTGCGGACAAATTGGCTGCAGCGTTTCCAGGGTTTGAGCTATAATTTTAGCTGTGGAGAAGAATTACATAAAGATCCCGACTTGTTTAAATGGGTAAGCTTTGGGAAGTTGTCCTATCACCTGGGGACACTGATTCAAAATGATGGGCAAAAGGTGACATTGGTTTTCCAAGGATTAGTGATGATCTAGGGCCAAATGGCCTACTCCTGCACCTATTGTCTATTGTCTATTTTGGGTTGAGACCTTACTTCAGACTCAAAGTCTAAATTAGTTTCATCAGTCACTTCAGAACACATGGAACTCAAGTTAAAGCACTTTATCCTGAAGTCTAAAGAAGCATTATAGGGTGGGGAGCAGGAAGGGCAGGCTTGCTGGCTGGGAGCTGTGTTAGTGAGCTGGAAACACAACAGGGCAATGCTGGCCCCACAAATTACCTTGTTTTGGCCACCACCTGTGTGCTGTGGGTTCAGTAGCCCCAGGGGCAGTCTGAGGCGTGTGAGATTGTACAAGCAATCACTCCAGATGGCTTGGCTTTCCATCCGGAACACTTCGGATCCCAGGTGGGATATGTTTCCCATCTGGTGGGTATGTCGAGGCTTGAATTGGTTCTTGGTTCTTGGTTTCTTGGTCCTCCAAAATATTCCAAATGGAATTTAAACTGGAGGTGGTGAAGGGAGGGCTTAAGCCAGAAAGGGTTATTGGGAAGAAAGAGCTACTTTAAATTTAGTTGCATCTGGTTGGGTAACTATAGTTGGGTGGAGATTATTCCATGCTTTAATTGTGCGGGGGAAGAACGAATTGCTGTACACGTCTGTCTTTGTAGCTGGGATCACAAATTGGATCGAATGCCCTCGTCTGCTCCTAATTGGTTTGGGTTTGGTGTAGGTCTTGTAATCTATGTCGAGCTGACCATTTAACATTTTGTAAAAACAGGTCAAACGGTGAGCTTCACATCTGTCTTGGAGAGGGTTCCACCCCAGAGAATTCAGAAGTTTGGTGACACTCGCTTCTCTCTCATAGGTGTTAGTAACAAATCGAGCTGCCTGTCTTTGGACACGTTGGATGGAAGAAATGTTTTTATTTGTGTATGGGTCCCGTGCTGCAACTGCGTAGTCCAAATGAGGTCTAACGAGGGTGAAGTATAGCTTCTCCTTGACAGAAGTTGAACAGTGATGAAAGTTGCGCCTCAGGATTGGATGCGTTCCGCTCCCCACCTGGTCAAATGGTGAGAGAGGGAGGGTCTCGGGGAGACAGGCCCACTATCCGGGCTGACTCACACTATAGTTTCCGTGCAGTGTCTCTGAAGTCCAACGTGTGAAGTGCTCCAGTTTGCTCCCACAACCCAAAGACGCGTGGGTTAGCAGGTCAGTCGGCCTCTGCACGTTGGCCCTGATGTGAAAGGGAGTGGTAGAATCTGAAAGAAAGAAAGAAAGAAAGTTTATTGTCATGTGTCCCTGATAGGACAATGAAATTCTTGCTTTGCTTCACCACAACAGAACATAGTAGGCATTGACTACAGAACAGATCAGCGTATCCATATACCATTATATATATACCTGGAGGGAGGGAGTCATGGTGGTACCGCACTGGGGAAGATTCTTTAAGGAGCAGCCAGACCTCCCTTGGGAAGGATGCAGAATATTCCCGTGCACAGACAAGGAATTGCAGATAGATGCTGGTTTACCAAGAAAAGACACAATGTGCCCGAGAAACTCAACCGGTCGGATAGTATCTCTGGAGAACATGGATCGGGACCCTTCTTTAGAGTGTAGAAGGTTCCCGACCAGAAACGTCACCTATCCATGTTCTCCAGAGGTTCTGCCTGACCTGCGGAGTTACTCCAGCAGTTTGTGTCTTTGTTTTCAGTTGGAATCTGAGTTTATAATTTGAGTCCATTGAGCCCATTGTCTATGTTAGCTCAAAGAGCAATCCTATTACCTTGCACTGTCACAGAGACATACAGCATGGATTCAGGCTCTGTGGCCCACCTAGTCCATGCTGGACATCTACTTACTATTTACATGAATTCCAGTTTTTACCCCACTGCTATAAAGGCACTAAATGTAGCCGCCAAGGAACGCAGGGGCGATACATACTAAGAGACTGTGAAATCGACAGAAGGATGTAGGGCTGGGTGTTTATGCGTGCTATTTTCATGATATTTATTTTAGTTGTTTATCTTTTTTAAAATATTTTACCTTGTATGTATCGTTAGCTTTTAGAAATGTTTGAATGGTGCACTGACTGGCTGACATTTTACAATTTCGTTGTACATGGTTCATGTTACAATGACAATAAAGAAACTATTCTATTAATCCTACATTATAACACATTCAACTATTCTTCCCCCCAGGTTCTCCCACGTCTTTTCACACCAGGGCCAATACACAAGGGCCAATTAACCTGCTAGCCCACATGTCTTTGGGATGTGGGAGGAAACTGGAGCACGAGAGACGTTAGACTTTAGAGATCCAGCACGGAAACAAGCCCATTGGCCCACCGAGTCCGCATCAACCCAGCAATCACCCCGTACACCAGCACTATCCTACACAACAATTACGATTTACCTTAAAACCTGCACATCTTTGGAGTGTGGGAGGAAACCGGAGCATCCGGAGAAAGCACACACACACACACAGGGAGAACGTGCAAACTCCGTGTCGACAGCACTCATAGGCAGGATTGAACCTGGGTGCTGTAAGGCAGCAACTCTACTGCTGCACCACTGTGCCACACGCAGAGGAATCTCACATGGTCGCAGGGATCACGTGCAAACTCCACATAGACAGCATTGGAAGTCAGGATTGAACATTGGAGCTATGAGGAACTGCTCGACCACTGATGAGGTGGCATAGTGGTGATGAGGGGATGAGGGGTCGGGTCTTGAAGAACGCAGTACAGGTTAGCATCTGAGCTTGCTATATGCTGAGGCTCTAAAAGGTACTGCGTTTGGAGTATTGTGGCAGTTTTGGGCCCCAAATTAGAGGAGGGTTGTGCTGCCATTGGAGTGGGTCCAGAGGAGCTTTACAAGAATAATCCTGGGGATGATTGGGTTAACGTATGATGAGCATTTGACGGCTCTAGGCCTGTACTCGCTGGAGTTTAGAAGGATGAAGGGAGATCTCATTAAAACTTACAAAATAATGAAAGGCCTTTATAGTGTAGGATTAGTAAGACATGATGATTCCACTAGTGGGAGAGTCTAAGACCAGAGGTTCATGGTCTTAGAATAAAAGGGATAATGTTCCCAATGTTGGGCGAGTCCAGAACCAGGGGCCACACAGTCTTAGAATAAAAGGGAAGCCATTTAAGACTGAGGTGAGAAAAAACTTTTTCACCCAGAGAGTTGTGAATTTGTGGAATTCCCTGCCGCAGAGGGCGTGGAAGGGGCTGCTCCTTGCCTTCTGGCTGCATTTTTCACCCACCATCCTCATCTTTGGACACCCTGTGCGTTGGGGAGAGGGTTTGGGGCTGAAGATGTCCTGGTTGGATTGCTCCTGGGCCTGGCCAAGCTGGCCATCCGAGAGTCAAGGCGCCAGATGGTGGAGGGCTCTACCCGAGCCGGCTGCCTGCCCCTTTCCCGGGGATACGTCTGTGCCCGGGTGCGGATAGAAAGGGAATACGCCCTGTCTACGGGCACCCTGAGGGAGTTCCGCGACTGCTGGGCACCGGGGGGGGGTTGAATGTATCCTGGACAAGGATTGCAATATAGTTGTTTAGCAGTTGCTTAGCATATTTGTTCGTCTTGTATTATGGTGGTGTTTTGTTTTCTTGTATTGTAAATACTATTTTAATATTTGAATAAATATTTTTGATTAAAAAAAAAAACAGAGGGCAGTGGAGGCCAAATCACTGGATGGATTTAAGAGAGAATTAGATAAAGCTCTAGGGGCTAGTGGAATCAAGGGATATGGGGAGAAGGCAGGCACGGGTTATTGATAGGGGACATGATCACAATGAATGGTGGTGCTGGCTCGAAGGGCCGAATGGCCTCCTCCTGCACCTATTTTCTATGTTTCTATGTTTCCAAAAGGACGTACCTTATGAATGGAGATGAGGAGGAATTTCTTTAGCCAGAGGGCGGTGAATCTGTGGAATTCATTGCCACAGACGGCTGTGGAGGCCAAGTCATTGGGTATTCTTAAGGGGGAGATTGATGGATTCTTGATTAGTAACGGTGTCAAAGCGTACGGTGAGAAGGCAGGCGAATAGGGTTGAGAGGGAAAGATAGATCAGCCATGATGAAATGGTGGAGTACACTCAATGGGCCGAATGGCTTAATTCTGCTCCTATGACTTATGAACTGATACAAAGATAAATGGAGCAAAGGCCAGTAGACTTGCTATTACTGCCATCACGTGACTTCCAGGCTTGTAGACTTGTCCAGCCTTGTGTTTTCAGTGTTACCAGAAGCTAAGCAAATGAAACGATAATAGATCAATAATAGACTGATGCCAATTCAGTAATCTCCTCTGTAGATTTGGCTTATAATGTTACATGAGGCATGAATTGGCAGGCTATGTCAATATTCAAAGCTTTGTTCTGTTTTCCGTATTGTTACCATGGTTCTTTCATGATCATGCTTCATGATCCGCTGAGTTACTCCGAGCACTTTGTGGTTTTCAGCCTGAAGAAGGGTCCCGACCCAAAGCGTCACATCTACCTTTTTCTCTGGAGATGTTGCCTGACCCGCAGAGTTACTCCAGCATTTTGTGTCCGTCTTTGGTATAAACCAGTACCTGCAATTCTGTGTTTCTTCATCTTCCCAATAATATACAATTTCCATGCAGTTTCCATGTGTAATATCAACAGGAGAAATGCCTGAATTAACTGTTGATCCATGCCAGTTGCTAGAAGGGATCTCGCAATGCCATGGGAACTTGGAAATAGTCCTCCAACTCTGTGGCTCTTGCTTATCTATGCCAACTCTCCATTGCAGCATCTTCTTGTGAACCTGAAGAAGGGTCCCGAGCCGAAACGTCACCTATCCAGGTTTTCTAGAGATGCTGCCTCTTGCATCTTGTTGTATGAGTCAGTTCCCTCCAAGGCAGAGTGGGCCAAATGTCCTTCTACTGTCCTTAATGAGAGGAAAATCCCAGCACATTCTTTGTCCTAATGCAGAAACAAAGAACTGCAGATACAGGTTTATATCAAAGATAGACACAAAGTGCTGGAGTAACTCAGAAGGGGCAGGCAGCATCTCTGGAGGAAACGGATAGGTGACGTTTCGGGTTGGGACCCTTTTTCAGACTGAAAGTAGGGAGTGAGGGGTGAAGAGCTGTGGGTGAGAAAAGACCAGGACCCTTCAGGGCCGGCAACAAATGAACTCAGGCAGGGTGGTGCCCTGGTCGGCCCATTGATGGTTGGGGAAGGTGTGATCTCAAGAGAGATACAATGTGGTGAACTGTGGAACTGGTTAAATGACTAGCATGGAGGAAGGGTGCAAGGGGGGAGAGGAGTGTAAGCAGAAGTCCCACTCTAAAGACATTCATTGTTGGAATGGGACTAGATCTTAAGATCTATATACATTTGCTGTTCAGAACTCTGGTTTCATTAACTCCTCTATTCCCTTCCCCCCTCCTCCTCCATTCTTGTGTCTCCCCTCCCCCACCCTAGTCGTCCTACCAGTTCCACTGTTCACATCCTTGCCCCCCCCCCCCCCCCCCCCCCCGCCACTCATTACCACTCTTCCCCAGCCAACAATTGGACATTATGGACTCCACCCTTCCTGAGGTCATCTGTTTCTCGTCTCCAGCCCCCCCACGTCCCCCCCCCCCCCCCCACCCCCTACTTCTGTCTCTCAGTCTGCAGAAGGGGAACGACCTATTCCTGTTCTCCAGGGATGATGCCTGACCCGCTGAGTTGAGGGGCTTTTCCCACTTACCCGAGTTACTCACGAATTCTCCCGAGTTTTCCCCTTGATTCAAGCTCGGAGAATTACGGTAATAGCCAGGGCTATTACTGTTACTTTTACTATTACTATTAGTTTATGTAGGTACTCGGGACTATTTTTTTAAACTCGTGGACATTTTTCAACATGCTGAAAAATCGTCCCGACTTACCTGATGCCCCGAGTACCTACGGCCGGCATTACGAGCCGCTACGAAATATCTACGGCCTCCTACGGACTGGCTACGGACATTCCCCGAGTTTGAATCAAGGGGAAAACTCGGGAGAATTCGTGAGTTACTCGGGAAAGTGGGACAGGGGCTTTACTCTGGCGTTTTGAGTCTATCAACTCTTGAGAGCGGCAGGAGGCAGACAAGAAACAACGAAATATACATTCCACCCCCCTATCTTTTTTTTTACCAGTTCTTATGTAAATTTCCTGTGGGTGGCAGAGCAAGAGATGAGAGAGAGCACAGAAGCTGGGAAAATAGAGAGTGATTAAAGTGCTCCAGCTCAGGTTCAGTAGCTGAATGTGAAAACTGAGCGCATTTCCAATACAAGCAGGGCTGCAAACCCAGGTTAATGGGTCCTCAGGGGAGGTCTACATGGTGTGCTGAAACACACAACAAGCAGGGTCAAGTTGGCCACCTGATTATATGGACGCTCCAGTTTATGCATCCTTGTTTAAACATGAACACTAAGATATGCTTGCCTGTGTAAATGCAAGCAGAAACACACACACACACACACACACACACACACACACACACACACACACACACACACACACACACACACACACACACTCACACTCACACTCACACACACACACACACAATGGCGCAACAATGCTAGAGGCCCAGGTTCGATGCTGACCATGGGTGCTGTCTGTATGGAGTTTGCACGATCGTCGTGTGACCACGTGGATTTTCTCAGAATGGAGCCGACATTGACGATACTATGTATAAGAGTGTAAGACAATACTAAGTACATAGTGCTTATGTAGTTAGTCCTGCAACTTACCTGGTCAAAATTGGTGCCAAGCAAATTGGTAGTGAATGGTCAAAAGTGACACCAAAACACTACATCTATTTGTTTGTGCACGTCGGGTTGATGGCATTAGTCGAAACAGGGTGGACCACGTGGAGGTTGCAATCTCCTGCAGTGATGGCAATAGAACTTGATGTCAAGGAGAGGTGGTTGGACTCTTTCATGTTGGAGACACAAGGACCTGCAGATAATGGAATCTCGAGTACAGCACAAAGTGAACTGGAGCAACTCAGCATCCCTGGAGGACAAGGAGATGTGAAGTTTCAATTCGGAACCCTTCTTCAGAAGGTCAGTGGGGCCCGCCTGAACGGTTCGTCGGAACGCGGACCTGCCCGGAGGCTCGATAGACGGCGGAACTGGGAGGGAGCCGTTGGAGACGCCAGATGCGAGCAGCAAGGGCCGGTCGGAGGGTGAACTGGGGTGATGATCCAGAGGGCCACAAAGATGGCTGATGAGGAGTAGGATGTCGGTTCGCGGGTCCTGTTCTGGTAGACCTACCGCGCAGGCTGGCCAGTCCTTGGACTTTGGAAATGTCGCTTAAACATGGCAGTGCTGGCATATGTAATGCATGCAAAAATAATTCCACCATGTAGTTGGACATGTGATTAATAACACACCATTGAACCATTGAGTTACACGGGTTTTGTTGGAAATGGCTAACCTGGCATTTACTTACTTATCAACCCAATCCTGCAAGAATCTCTGAGCAGTTATGAATGGAATTGAACACTAATGGAATTGGACTATTAGTGAGCATCCCCACTTCTTAACGATGAGGTTAGGGTCATCAGCGATGGCTGAATCTGGGCCACTCCCCTGCAGCGAAGCCTTAGGGCTGAGATGATTCACTCCCAGCAAACGCAACCACCATCTTATGTGTGAGGTGTGATTCCAGCTTCTGGAGAGCTCGCCATAATTCTTGCAACACTTGGTCAAATGCTAACAGCCCTGTCCCACGGTACGAGTTCATTCCAAGAGCTCTCCCGAGTTTAAATAAATCTAACTCGTGGTAAGCACGGAGAGGGTACGTCGGAGCTCGGGGACGTCTCTTAGCGCTAACGGCAGGTACTCGGGAAGACTCGCTAACGGCAGGTAAGCACGGGAAGACTCGTGAAGATTTTTCAACATGATGAAAAATGTCCACGAGAGCCCCGAGTACCGACGAGTGGCCATTACCGTAAACCTCCGAGATCGAATCGGGACAAACTCGGGAGAGAACTCGTACCGTGGGACAGGGGTTTTAACTTGATGTCAAAGAGAGTCACTCTCACCTTCCCCAGGAGTTTAGAACTTTTTGCGCTTGGACCAAGACTGGATGAAACCCATACGTTGCATCAGAAATCTGCTTTGGCCCCAGAGCAGAAGCATCCACGTCACGGGGCTGGAATCTGGAAGTATCCTGAGCTATCCTGCTACCACCATCATCAATTGCAGCAAGTGGCGGCTTCCCACTGATTGTCGCCGGAAGCTTGCGTCCTTTTCAGGACGGACAATGTCAGCAAGGTCAACATTTGAAACAAGATGGACACGAAGAAGAAGAAGAAGAAGAAGCAGGAGAAGCAATCTGCATTGTCCAGGTCACCGTGGGCCAAGGGAAGTACGGGGGAGATACAAGTCGTCCTCGTCTCTCCACTATTGAGTCAAGTATTTGCAGACCACCAGATGTGGACAGGACAGGGATGTCTGTGTGATGCAACCTCCTCAAATAAACAGACTGTTGTCGAAAGCCACAGATGTAAATAGCCATTTGACCAAGGACTGGAGGCAAGGCTGACGTGAACAGAACAGCCTCCAGCCAAGAGGGAGGAAGGGAAAGAAAGCTGAATTGCAGGAGATATATAAAAACCATAAACATATATAAAGCCACAGAGACATCCTCCACCGAACTGAGTTGTGGCAGAGGAGTTACGAGCTGGATCTTTGGTTAATTAAATTTTATTGGTTTTACGTGAGACGTTATAAATAGTAATAACTGTATGAAGGAAGGCGCCCTTCAACCTGTGTGTTGCAATGTCAGACTCGCACTTCCACATATCTTGGCGCCTGCATTCTGATATTCTCTGCTTCGGTGGGTTACAGTCAGACTCCTTCTTAGTTTAGTTTAGAGATACAGCGCGGAAACGGGTCCTTCGGTCCACCGAGTCTGCGCCGACCAGCGACCCCCGCACACTAATGCCCCTGTCCCACTTAGGAAACCTGAACGGAAACCTCTGGAGACTTCGCGCCCCACCCAAGGTTTCCGTGCGGTTCCCGGAGGTTTTTGTCAGTCTCCCTGCCTGCTTCCACTACCTGCAACCTCCTGCAACCTCCGGGAACCGTACGGAAACCTTGGGTGGGGCGCAAAGTCTCCAGAGGTTTCCGTTCAGGTTTCCTAAGTGGGACAGGGGCATTAACGCTATCCTACACACTAGGGACAAGTTACAATTATACCAAGCCAATTAACCTACAAACCTGCACGTCTTTGGAGCGTGGGAGAAAACCGGAGATCCCGGAGAAAACCCACGCGGTCACGGGGAGAACGTACAAACCTCGTACAGACGGCACCTTAGACAGGATCGAACCCGGGTCTCTGGTGCTGTGAGACAGCAACTCTACCACTGTGCCACCCACAAATTCTGAGTTCCTGTAGCCCCTTCAGAAATCTATCCCTCCCCCTCCTCACCAATCTAGGCTGTCTGTTCTTTAAATTTTGCTGTACTCAATCTGACTTCTTTGTGTCCTTTACATGTGACAATGAAGTACCATTGAATTATTTCCACTGTACTTTGGTGCATGTGACAATAATAAACCTAATGTCCCTTCTAATTCCTACATTACATAGAAACATAGAAAATAGGTGCAGGAGGAGGCCTTGAACCCACCAGCCCCTTGATTCCACTAGCCCCTAGAGCTCTATCTAACTCTCTCTTAAATCCATCCAGTGATTTGGCCTCCACTGCCCTCTGTGGCAGGGAATTCCACAAATTCACAACTCTCTGGGTGAAAACGTTTTTTCTCACCTCAGTCTTCACAAATTCACAACTCTCTGGGTGAAAACGTTTTTTCTCACCTCAGTCTTAAATGGCCTCCCCTTTATTCTAAGACTGTGGCCCCTGGTTCTGGATTCACCCAACATTGGGAACATTTTTCATGCATCTAGCTTGTCCAGTCTTTCTATAATTTTATATGTTTCTATAAGATCCCCCCCCCTCCGTCCCCACATCCTTCTAAACTCCAGTCAATACAAGCCTAGTCTTTTCAATCTTTCCTCATATGACAGTCCCGCCATCCCAGGGATCAATCTCGTGAACCTACGCTGCACTGCCTCAATCACATGTCCTTCCTCAAATTAGGAGACCAAAACTGTACACAATACTCCAGATGTGGTCTCACCAGAGCCCTATACAACTGCAGGAGAACCTCTCTACTCCCATAGTTTTACAGTGACTGCATGTTAATTGCATTTCCCTGAGCTTTGGAAGGATATAGCTTTCAGGTGAGTGGATCAAAGTTTAAAGGAGTAATGCAAGTGGGACAAAGTCTAATGTGCAATGCAAGTATTTTTAGAAGAGAGTTACGGGTGCCTCGAATGCGCTGCCAGGGGTGGTAGTGGAGGCAGACACGATAGTGGCATTTAAGAGGTGTTTAGGTAGGCACTTGTATAGGCAGAGAATGTAGGGATAAGGATCACGTGTCGGCAGATGAGGTTTGTTTATCTTGGCATTATGTTTGGAGAAATAATTTTGGGATGAAGGACCTATTCCTATGCTGTACTTTTCTATTAAAAAAAGACACAAAGTGCTGGAGTAACTCAACGGGAAAGGCAACATGTCTGGAGAACGTGGGTAGACAACATTCAGACTGATTGCACTGTAGTCAAGGGGGAGATAGCTGAAAGAGAGATGCTGTCTGACCCGCTGAGTTACTCCAACATTTTGTGTCTCTTGTATGCGTAAACCAGCATCTGCAGTTCCTGTGTCTATACTACACTTTTCTATGTTCCACATTCTTTGTTCGTTATAAAAGGCTCCAAATGGAAATCTTTATTTTCTCATTGAACTGGATATGAATTGAATGGAAAAGGACATAAAGTGCTGGAGCAACTCAGCAGGTCAGGCAGCATCTCTGGAGAACATGTCCCGCTGAGCTACTTCAGTACTTTGAATCCTTTTGTGTATTAACCAGCACTTTTGTGCATAATCTTGCACTAAACGTTATTCCCTTTATCCTGTCTCAGTGCACTGTGGACAGCTTGATTGTAATTATAGATAGTCTTTTCACTGACTGGATAGCACTAAACAAAAAAGCTTTTCACTGTACCTCAGTACACGTGACAATAAACTAAACTAAACCAAGATGCATGGATATCTCCAATCTTGAATCCTGTTCATCCTCCAATACTCCATTCCCCGATTCTGTCCCAATCCATCAACACATGTGGATCCAAATATCTGGTTGGAAGGAGCAACTGCGATGCCACTGGGCCTAGTTTAGTTAGGTTTAGTTTAGTGAAACAGCGCAGAAACAGGCCCTTCGGCCCACCGAGTCTACGCCGACCAGCGATCCCCGCACACCTGCACTATCCTACACACTAAGGACAATTGGGGTTAGGAGGGAGAGATAGATCAGCCATGATTGAATGGCGGAGTAGACTTGATGGCCTAATTCTACTCCTATTCCTTATGACCTTATGAGCAGCTTCCCAAAACCAGGGGAGCAACACCAAGCCAGGATCCCGAGCTGCTGCCTGATATTGTTGATATAAAAAAGACACAAAGTGCTGAAGTAATCAGCGGGTCAGGCAGCACCTCTACAGGACATGCTTAGGTGACGTGTTGGGTCGAGACCCTTGTCTAGACTGAATGCAATACCGCCGTTGCCTGCTATAAAGGAAGGTCAAAGAACGTGTGACCAAGTAGATGCATGAACAACAGCTACAGAGCGAAGGTGAAACAGTCTAAAGTTAGTTTCACTCTGAACTTATAACAGAAGAAACTTTCTAAAAGCACTTGAACATTTCTGATCTCATGTTGCTTCTGATATATGTTCAGAGTGAAACTTAAACTTAAAATTCTTACTGGTAAAGTCACCACTTTCATATGGTGACATCTACCTGGCCTAGACTGTTTCAGACCCGGGTTTGATCCTGACCACGGGTGCTGGCCGTACTGAGTTTGTGCCTTCTCCCTGTGACCGCGTGGGTTTTCTCCAGGTGGTCTGGTTTCCTCCTGCATTTCAAAGACCTGCAGGTTTGTAGGTTAATTGGCCTCTGTAAATTATCGTTAGTGTGTAGAATAGAACTAGTGTGCGGGTGAGTGCTGGTCAGCGAGGATTCGGTGGGCCGAAGGGCCTGTATCCACGCTGTATCGCTAAAGCCTAAATCACACCATCCCTCGACAACAATTGGCCTATCAGAGAACCACCCTGCCTGAGGTCATGCTTTGCCAACCCTGATTTGTCCAGGTCTTTTCTTGCTTCCAGTTCCTCTCCCCCACTATCATAAGGTCATAAGGAATAGGAGTAGAATTAGGCCATTCGGCCCATCAAGTCTACTCTGCCATTCAATCATGGCTGATCTATCTCTCCTTCTTAACCCCATTCTCCTGCCTTCTCCTCATAACTTCTGCCACCCATACTAATCTAGAATCTATCTATCTCTGCCTTAAAAATATCCATTGATTTGGCCTCCACAACCTTCTGTAACAAAGAATTCCACAGATTCACCACCCTCTGACTAAAGAAATGTCTCCTCGTCTCCTTTCTAGAAGAATGTCCTTTAATTCTAAGGCTGTGACCTCTAGTCCTAGACTCTCCCACTAGCGGAAACATCCTCTCCATATCCACTCTATCCAAGCCTTTCACTATTCTGTATGTTTCATTGAGGTCCCCCCTCATTCTTCTAAACTCCAGCAAGTACAGGCCTGGTGCCGACCAACGCTCATCCTAGGTTAACCTACTCACTCCTGGGATCATTCTTGTAAACCTCCTCTGGACCCACTCTCCAAAGTCAACACCTCCTTCCTCAGATATGGTGCCCCAAAATTGCTGGCAATGTAGAGGTGTCCAGACCCAAAATATCACCCAACCATTTTCTCCAGCGATGCTGCTGCCTGATCCACTGAGTTATTCCAGCATTTCGTGTCTATCGCCAACATTCACTGCCCATCCCGAATTACCCCTCGAAAAATATTAGTCAACCGCATTGTTTCAGATCAGCAGTCACGTATGTACAAGCTAAACAGGCAGATTTCCTTTCCTGCAGGACACCAGTCATCCAGACAGGGTTTAATGACAATCTGATGGTATCGATAATGGTGACCATGGAACTGTCTTTTCATTTCAGATTTATTTAATTAGTTGAGTTCAAATTCCCCAGCTGCTATGGTGGGATTTGAACTTGCTTTCAGATCAATAATCCAGTAACTGAACCACGATGCTTCCTTAACCACAAGGCAGTGGTAAGCTTTAAAATATACATGGGCGAAAAATTAATTGCTATAGGCAGAGGTTCATTAACTGGCTGCTGTTCAGTGTTCCTATGGAATCATCTACCGGGGAGGGTAACATCCGCAAAGGCAGATAGACACAAAATGCTGGAGTAACACAATGGGTCAGGCAGCATCTCTGGAGTGAAGGAATGTGTGACGTTTCGGGTCGAGACCCTACTTCAGACTCGCCACCTGCTGCACGGGAGAAGCAACGGGTCCTCCCACCCCCACACAGTCCACCAGGACAAAGAGAGATGTTTTGTATATAGTTCATCCTGTCTGTGTGTGTGAGTGTGCAGTCAGATTCTGTGTGTGCAGCCATTTTGAGTTGTCTTGCTGCCAGCATTGAGTAATGTAATAAAGACTTCTGTTGTACCTTGAAGACGCTCAAGTACTTGTGCAGACCTGGAAGACAAACACGAATGATATGGCCCAAATGTGGGCAAATGGGACTAGCTTAGATGAGGCATCCTGGCTTTCATAGGCAAGTTAGGCCAGTTTTTATGCTATGTGACTCTATGACTCGAATGAATGGTCAACAACCTAAAGCGTTAACTCTGTTTCTCTCCCCGCAGAGACTGGCTGGCCGACTGGGTACTTGCAGCAATTTTACTTCAATATCTGTAATATTTTGTTTAGTATCTGCAATATTTTTGGATTGAACCTAAAGGATGGGTACTAGCAAGCTGAAGACACCAAGAACTGCAGAGGCTGGCATCTTGAGCAAAACACAAAGCGCTGGAGAAACTCAGGAGGTCAGGCAGCATCTGTGGAAGGAAATGGACAGATGACATTCCGGGTCAGGACCCTTCTTCAGACTGCTTGTTTGGACATGGTTTAATGCCCCATTGTATGAGAGAGCGAGACTGAGAGCTGCCGTCTTCCTTGTTTAGGTTTGGGATTAAGTTTGTTCCCAGGAAGAGTGAAAAGCTCGTGTGAACGGGTGATCGATGGTCGGCGTGGATCAAAGGGCATGTTTCCACGCTGTCTTTCGCTTCAATAGCACACAAAACCAAGTTTATCTATATCGTGGTACACATAACAATAACAAACTGTTACCAGTATGAGTAGTATTCCAAACTTCTCCCTAGTTTTGGTCTCCTAATCTGAGGAAATACATTCTTGCCATAGAGGGAGTACAGAGAAGGTTCACCAGATTCCTGGGATGTCAGGACTTTCATATGAAGAAAGACAGGATAGACTCGGCTTGTACACGTTAGAATTTAGAAGATTGAGGGGGGATCTTATAGAAACTTACAAAATTTTTAAGGGGTTGGACAGGCTAGATGCAGGAAGATTATTCCCGATGTTGGGGAAGTCCAGAACTAGGGGTCACAGTTTAAGGATAATAGGGAAATCTTTTAGGACCGAGATGAGAAAATCATTTTTTACACAGAGAGTGGTGAATCTGTGGAATTCTCTGCCACAGAAGGTAGTTGAGGCCAGTTCATTGGCTATATTTAAGAGGGAGTTAGATGTGGCCCTTGTGGCTAAAGGGATCAGGGGGCATGGAGAGAAGGCAGGGATGGGATACTGAGTTGGATGATCAGCCATGATCATATTGAATGGCGGTGCAGGCTTGAAGGGTCGAATGGCCTACTCCTGCACCTGTTTTCTATGTTTCTATGTCTATGTTTCTATGTCTATGTTTCTATGTCTATGTTTCTATGTCTATGTTTCTATGTCTATGTTTCTATGTGCTGCAGGATCAATACAAATCCCTTGGCCGATATCATTAACGCAGGTTTTCTGGGCATTGCTGTGCACAAATTGGTTTGTCCCCCCCCCCCCCTCCTCCATGCTTCCAGAATTCTGACAATAGCCGCAGTTCAAATACCCACTTCATTGACTGTGGCACCTTGGAGATGCAAGGTTTTCTCTGTAACGTTATATGAGTTAAGCATGCTGGGGATAGGGGAGGGCTGCAGAAGCTGCTTCTAACCGCAAGTGAACACCTCTACTCTCATGCAAGCAGCTCGCCTGTCTGACGCTCCGTTGCCATGGTTACATTGTCATTTTTGTGGCTGGGTGAAGTGCTGCAGTTTAACGTTGCTCCGTTTCAGCGGAGTGAAGGCTTTCCTGCATTCATTGCTCATCTTTCGTGCTTTGACTGACATCAATGAGTTGTTGGTCACCTTGGCAATGATGGGGGGAAAAGTGGGGGGGGGGTGTAAGGGCTGTCTGAGGATATAGGAAAGCAGAACGTAGTCAGTTAGACACCCCTTTATAGGGGGGGGGCGGGGGGGGGGGCAGCACAGTGGCGCAGCTGGTAGAGCCTCACAGCACCAGAAACCCGGGTTCGATCCAGACCTCTGGCGTGGAGTTCGCAAGTTCTGCCTGCGACCGTCTGGGTTTCATCCGGGTGCTCCAGTTTCCACCCATATCCCATAGACATGCGAGTTTGTAGGTTAATTGGCCTATCTAATTGCCCCTGATGTGTAGGGAGTGGATGAGAATGGGGTAGCATAGAACTCGGGTGAACGGGTGATTGATGGCCAGCATGGACTCAGGTATGGAGTCATCTATTTCTATGTTGGTTCTATACAACGATGGTGCCTGGTTTATAGCGAGGTAACATCTGGAATATGTGGATGGATTGAGGGTCTAACCATTCATTTCTAGGATGCACATGAAAGGAATAGATCGGGTAAATGCACCAAGTCCTTTGCCCAGAGTAGGCGAATCGAGAACCAGAGGACATAGGTTTAAGGTGAGGGGGGGAAAGATTTAATAGGAACCTGAGGAGCAAAGATTGGTGGGTGTATGGAAAGGAGCTGCTAAAGGAGGTAGTTGAGGCAGGTACTATTGCAACGTTTAAGAAACATTTAGATAGGTACATGGATAGGACAGGTTTAGAGGGACATGGGCCAAACACAGGCAGGTGGGACTAGTGTAGATGGGAGCTGTTGGTCGGTGTGGGCAGGTTGGGCCAAAGGGTTGTTTCTACACTATATGACTATGATAATGGGCAGTCATGAAGTCACTGAGCATGGAAACAGACATAACTCACCCATGCCGACCAATCTTAGATGCACTTTTGCCCATCTCTTACAACAATCTGTCTGAAGAAGGGTCTCAGCCTGAAACCACAAAGTCAAAGTCAAAGTCAAAGTATCCTTTATTGTCATTCAGACCTTTGACCTTTCGGTCTGAATGAAATGTTGTTGCCTTGCAGTCATACATATAATAAAAGAACAAAACACACAATAAACACAAATTTAACATCCAAGACGTTGGAGCAGCATTATTGATGGCCATTCAGCCCATCCAGTCTGCTCCACCATTCGATCATGCTTGATCTAGTCGCCTGTCCACAGGCTGAACGTCTCCAGAGCTGCTGCCAGACCTGAGGGGTGATTTTATTTTATTGAATCATTTAGGTTTACTGAAGACCATTTGGTGGACAATCACAAGACATGAACCAGAGCCAACTAGTGCTTTCAGTTTGCACATGGATTGGCAGGACATCATGAGGATGGATAGACAATAGACAATAGGTGCAGGAGCAGGCCATTCGGCCGTTTAATGTGATCTTGGCTGATCATCCACAATCAGTACCCCGTTCCTGCCTTCTCCCCATATCCCCTGATTCCGCTATCTTTAAGAGCCCTATCTTCGGCAACTTGAGCGCCCTGGAGAGGAAAAGACTACAAAAAGTAGTAAACACTGCCCAGTCCATCATCGGCTCTGACCTTCCTTCCATCGAGGGGATTTATCGCAGTCGCTGCCTCAAAAAGGCTGGCAGTATCATCAGAGACCCACACCATCCTGGCTACACACTCATCTCCCTGCTACCTTCAGGTAGAAGGTACAGGAGCCTGAAGACTGCAACAACCAGGTTCAGGAATAGCTACTTCCCCACAGCCATCAGGCTATTAAACCTGGCTCGGACAAAACTCTGATTATTGGTGGACCATTATCTGCTATTTACACGTTATCAGTTTATTTGTTTATGTGTGTATATATTTATATTGTGGTATATGGACACACTGATCTGTTTTGTAGTAAATGCCTACTATGTTCTGTGTGCTAAGCAAAGCAAGAATTTCATTGTCCTATACAGGGACACATGACAATAAACTCACTTGAACTTGAACTTGAACTAACTCTCTCTTGAAAGTATCCGGAGAACCGGCCTCCACCGCCCTCTGAGGCAGAGAATTCCACAGACTCACAACTCTCTGTGTGAATTGGGCAACCGATGGTGGCAAGAGTGATGATGGTGGAGCAAAGGGAGACAGATTGAAGCCTCCAAGATGGAAACCGTCCAGGAATCGTGACCCATCGTGTTCCAGTGAGTGAAGAGCGAATCGGCCAGGACATTGAGACACACGGGGATGGTCACCAAACGGAAATTGATCATGTTATCCTGAACCATGAAAGGCAGGACTGCAGAGACAAGTGAGAGGCACCAGTGAACACGGAAAGACTCTGGAAGGTCTACGCGAGCTTCCTAGCCAGACAGTACAATGACAGTGTTTTCTTAGACATCATACTGAAACGTCTGAGTTATACAAGAAAAGCAAAGAAAGTGATGCCGGAAACACCTCAAGAAAAATGAATTAAAAATAAAGAAATCTGACCTTTGTTATCCTTAAAACGTGCAATTAGTCTTCGGTTTAGCAAGGCTGTGTACTCAGGCATCAGTTATTCTTTAATTATATATAAAGGCAGATCTACTTCAATGAAATCAGTAACTCCCATTTAATTGTATATCACTTAATTACATGAGACTCTACAGTGTCGATTTGTCCCCCATTCATTAAGACTTCCTTGCAACAAGAGAAGTGTTCCTACCCAAAGGATTTTCATGGCTGGTGAACATTTCCCATCTGTTTGTTTGTGTTGCCATTGAGTTCCTTGATCTGGCATCTACCTTACCAATCATGGCCTCTTCTCCCTTCCTCTCTCCCTCTGCAAGATGAGCCATGAACATGGGCTGTGGCTAATTGACAGCCAAAGATTAGGTGGAAGGCTGATGGTTAATTGATCATAAGTGATTAAGCCATTCGGCCCATCAAGTCTACTCTGCCATTCAATCATGGCTGATCTATCTCTCCCTCTTAACCCCATTCTCCTACCTTCGCCCCATAACCCTTGACACCCGTACTAATCAAGAATCTATCTATCTCTGCCTTAAAAACATCTACTGACTTGGCCTCCACTGCCTTGCCTTTGATGGTTGATGCTTGGTTGATTGGTTGAATGAGTGATAGTTAATAGTTGATTGGTCAGTTAGTGCATGATGAGTGATGGTTGACTGACTAATTGGTTGATTGATTGGTTGATGAATGGTGGTGAATGGTTGATTGATTCATTAATGCTTGATGAGTGATAGTTGATTGATTGATGAGTGATAGTTGATTGATTGATAAATGATGGTTAATGGTTGATTGAGTGGTTTGTTGATACTTTAATGAGTGATGGTCGATTGGCTGATGTCAAGAGCAAACTCATTTGAACTCATTTTAGGTCACGGGCAAAATGCGACTTCATGCGCGCCGGATCGCGCCGCGCATGCCTGAACGCAGTCCAATCCGGCACCGCGGACAGCTGCAACCCGCTCTGGCATCGGGGAAAGTATGGGTTATTCATTCATTCAGACATGTTTAATACTGAAATTACAAAAAAAATGCCACTTCATAAACGCACTGCAGGTATTTCCAATAATATGTCATAGAACATAGAACAGTACAAGAATGGGCACAATGTTTGTGCTGAACATGATGCCAAATTAAACTAATCTTATCTGTCCGTACATGATCCATATCCCTCTATTCCCGCACTTCCATGTGCCTGTCCAAATGCCTCTTAAATACCACTATAGTTAAATATGTCTGAAAAGAGTTGCAGCATAGAGCAAAGAACATTCATGCCAAACATGATGCCAAGACCATCACCTATCTACCTGCACATAGCCCATACCCCCCATTCCCTCCATATCCATATGCCTATCCAAACGTCTTCAATCCCAGCACCTCCATCAGTTTAGTTAAGTTAAGTTTAGAGAAACAATGTGAAAACAGGGCCTTCGGCCCACCGGGACCGCTCCGACCAGCGATCACTCATTCTATCCCACAAACTAGAAGCCTATTAACCTACAAACCCGCGCGTCTTTGGAATGTGGGAGAAAACCGGAGCACCCGATGAAAACCCATGCGGTCACAGGGAGAACGTACAAATTCGGTACAGACAGCGTATGTAGTCAGGTTCGATCCTGGCTCTCGGGTGCTGTGAGGCCGCAACTCTACTGCCCACTGTGCCGCCCTAGTCATCTGTTGTAGTGTAGCTCAGTTGTCAGATGAATTTGTGTGACTCTATGCTGCAACTCTTTTCAGACATATTTAACTATAGTGGTGTTTAAGAGGCATTTGGACAGGCACATGGAAGTGTGGGAAATGTACAGATATGGATCATGTACAGAGTCTGAGGTCTAATTTTCCATGAAACCTCAGGGATACCCAGCCACATCAGGAAGCTGCCAAGTTGGACCCTTCTTTCCTATTATCATGGTTCACTTTTCCATCTCAGTTTCCCGTGCTATCAATTGCCACTTATGGAAGAGAGTTCTAGACCTCCATCATCCTTTGTCTGTAGAAGTGCTTCCTAACTTAATGACTTGGAGTAAGGGACTGAGTACCTTGCCAGATTTGCTGATGACACAAAGATAGGTGGGTTAGCGAGTCGTGAGGTAAATAGGAAGAACTAGCAAAGGGATATAGATAGGTTGAGTGGGCAGGAAGTTGGCAAATGGAATGCAACGTTGGAAGGAAGAATGTAAAAAGCAAATTACAGTAAAACTCCAATAATCTAGCACCCTCAAGACTTTGGTAACACTGGATTTAGTTTAGTTTAGTTTAGTTTAGTTTACTTTACATATACAGTGTGGAAACAGGTCCTTAGGCCCACAGAGTCCACGCCGACCAGCGATCACCTGTTCACACTAGCTCTATCCTACACACTAGGGACAATTTACAGAAGCCAATTAACCTACAAACCAACATGTCTTTGGGATGAAGAGCTGGTCATAGACTGCCGCAAGCAAGGCTGGAAGGCAAGGTGTAAGCCCATCGAGGTTGACTGCAGAGGTTTTGCAGGGCAATCGCTCTACAAAGCCTTGAGTGCACTGGGCATAAACGGAGTGGAGAGGAGAAGGGCCATCAAGAACACCACAGAGGCAGCGGTGAAGGCCTCGAGATGGCTCTGGATCAGGAGAGAAGGTCCATGGGGAGGAGCGAATGCCACCTGAGCACAAGTCGTGGTCTGATCAACCACGGCTGGGTCGCCTGGGTGAGGGTGCCTGATGTTGAAAGACACGAAACACCCAATGACCTCAGGTTACATCACTGATGATGTGTTCAAGAGCATCTATCGATGTATTTGTATCAATGGGATGTGGAAGGAAACCAGAACATCCAGAGAAAACCCACAGGGAGAAAGTACAAACTTTCAGGATCAAACTGGGCTGGAAGATTTCCTGGACTGATGGATATCAATCATAGCATTACTCCAATCCACTCTAATTCCGATTAAACCCGATGATCCCATGGCAACCAAAGATACATTTTAGTTTAGAGCCAGGGAAGCCCACACGGCCACAGGAAGAACGTGCAAACTCCACACAGATAGCACTGGAGGTTGCGAAGGAGACTGGCTCTCTGGTGATGTAAGGCAACGGCTCTATGAGGTGCATCACTGAGCCACCCCAGAGGAGGATTCCAGCTCAGTCCTTTGGTTAAATTGTGGCCAAAATGCCCAAAATCTAGTGGATAGCTCTGTTGCTTATAGGTCGTAACCTTATAGATACCAGTGAGCTTCCATGAACTGGAGCCCATAAAGTGGTATCAAGGTGAAATGGTTTTCGCCCCACCGCCACCTAAAGTAAATGCTGAAGATCCCATGGCAACCAAAGAGACATTTTAGTTTAGTTTAGAGATACACTTAGTGTGCACCGACCAGCGATCGCCCACTCTATCCCTCACACAGGGCTGGATTAACCATTAAGCAAAATAAGCACGTGCTTAGGGCATCAAGGGAAGGGGGGGGGGGCACCACAGAAATGGTCAATGGTTTACGGCAGAAAATAAATCACTTTAAACTTGCTAAAATAATATTCGAAGTGGTTTAATATGATCGGAAATATAATTTCGAAGTGTTCATGGTGTCATAGTAAGATTAATTTTGAGGATCTGATCAAAGACTTTGCAATTTAATAAAATTGGGGGAAAACTTTTCAAATATAAATAAAGTGGAAGTATACAAAAATAAACATTATTTCCCATCTTACTGTTAGTTTTGTTTCATTTTGAAAACTAAAAAAACATTTTATGGTTTATTATTGTTGATATTTTGAATTACATATATATGGGGGCACCAAAATATTTTAAGTGCTTAGGGCCTCTATGGGTCTTAATCCGGCCCTGCCCTCACACTAGGGACAATTTAAAGACAATTATTAACCTACAAACCTGCATGTCTTTAGAGTGTGGGAGGAAACTGGAGCACCCGGAGAAAACCCACGCAGTGACAGGGAGAATGTACAAACTCTGTACAGACAGCACCCGTAGCCAGAATCAAACCCGGGTCTCTGGCACTCTATGGACAAAGGACATTCATTGTCACATACACCAATTGGTGCAGTGATATTTGAGTTATGGCAGCAACTCTACCACTGTGCCATTGGACTGGAAGATTTTCTTGACTATTGGATATTAATTATAGCAATATCCCAAAGCTCTCCCTTAGTCCTGTCACAGGGTGGTCAGCCGTGGTAATATCCTCAGGCCCTCGGAGCGGTTATTTCACACTAAACGCAAAATCTTTGAGCAGGATTAAGCAAGATCCGAGTACAAAGACACACTTCGACAAATGATTTTATTTCTAAGTTGCCACCAAAGCTCCAGCCATTAAACAGATGGCTTATGAGTCGGAGTCCCAGTGTGGCATACTTTACAAACCAGCTTGTCGCCCATTTCCTAATGGGTGCGAACTGACAGCACAAAACAGCCCCTAATTGAGTACTAATTGGCACTAAATTATCAGTGTCAGCGACAGCATCTTGCATTTGTATAGCAAATGTATAGCACGGTTTACGTGGTAAAACGTCCCAAGAGACGTTGCAGGAGCAATTGTCAAACAATTTGACTTCAACTCACGTAAGAAGGGCAGGAGACCAAAACTTGCCCAAGTGGTTAGATTTTACAGAGCAACAGGAGGAAGATGGAGAGGAAAATCCAAGGCTCAGGGCCTGAATGCCAGAGGCATGGACATTCAATGGTGAAGTGATTGAATCGGTAGACATTCAAGACGCCAGATTTGGAGGAATTTAGGTTTCGGTTCATTATGGTCACAATAATCAAGAAACAGTGAAAAGCTCTTTTTTTGTTTGCTATCTAATTAAATCAGATAATACTATACTAAACTCGAGTACAAAAGCTGAGGCGAAGAATGCTGAATATAGTTCTCAGAAGTATACGATTACAAAGAGTTGTGCTGGAGGAGATTGTAGAGAATTATAGAGGAACATTTTGAAGGGGAGACTCATGGGGCAGATAAAGATGGCTAATGAACATCACCAAGTTGAGGCTTGAATCCCTGATCCTTTCGATTTTAGAGATAAAGTGTGGAAATAGGCCCTTCGATCCACCGAGTCCACGCCGACCAGAGATCACCCCATACACCAGTACTATCCTACACACCATGGACAATTTACAATTTTACCAAAGGTCCCCAGTTCCATCCTTTACTTCAGGTAGAACTGCTGCTTCACAGTGCCAGTGACTTTAGGTCTAATGCTGACCTCCAATGTGTCTGCGAGAGTCCTCCCAGTGACCACGTGGTTTGTCTCCTGCTGCTCCAGTTTCATCCAACGTTATACATCGTCTTTATATTGCCTCTGGTGCGCAATTAAGTGGTAGAATCTGGGAGAATAAATATTGAGACCAATGTAGGATTGGTGTAACTGGGTGATCGATGGTAGCCACAGGGCCTGTTTCCACGCAGTATCCCTTTATGACTCGAGGAATCTCCTTAAGTCACTGGCACTCTGGAAACTTCAAACTAGGTACGGGATTGGGGATGATCAGCCATGATCAGCTGGCTCGAAGGGCCGATTGGCGGTGCTGGCTCGAAGGGCCGAATGGCCTACTCCTGCACCCTATTGTCTATTGTGTGTGAATGTGTGTGAATGTGAGTGAGTGATTGGTGGTGGTCGGAGGGGCCGTAGGCGCAGATTGGCAGCCACGCTTCCGTCAGTCTGCCCCAGGGCAGCTGTGGCTACAGAAGTAGCTTACCACCACCGAGTGTGACTGAGGAGTGAATGATTAATGCGATGTAAAGCGCCTTGAGTATTAGAAAGGCGCTATATAAATCCCATCCATTATTATTATTATTATTATTGTCTATTGAATAGACTTTGGATCACTGCAAAATGGTCATTCCTCTCCTTCCCACTCCAGAGCTGGACAGGGCAGTCTGAAGCTGTGACCTGATGATCTCAGAGTGAGTTGATTGTGGAGATTCTCAGGGTGTTTTAGTTTAGAGATACAGCGTGGACACACTAGGGACAATTCACACAAGCCAAATAACCTATAAACCTGGTAGACACAAAATGTTGGAGTAACTCAGCGGGACAGGCAGCATCTCTGGAGAGAAGGAATGGGTGACGTTTCGGGTCGAGACCCTTTTTCAGTCTAAAGGGCATCGACCCAAAACATCACCCATTCCTTCTCTCCAGAGATGCTGCCTGACCCACTGAGTTACTCCAGCATTTTGTGTCTACCTTAGATTTAAACCAGCATTTGCAGTTCTTCCCTACGCAACCTATAAACCTGCCTGTCTTTGGAATGTGGGAGCAACCAGAAAAATCCCACGTGGTCATGGGGAGAGCATGCAAACTCTGTACAGTTTCCACACATAGTTAGGATCGAACCCGGGACTCTGTAAGGCAGCAACTCTACTGCTGCGCAACTGTGCTGCCCAGATTTAATTCTAACGCCTCTCCTTGTTCTTCCCATGAAGACCTATCCAGACTCCCTTTGTCATCCCAATGCCATTCCCCAATCTCCTGATCAGACAGACCGAGGCTGACAGACTTGTCTGAGCTATCCTTTTGAGCTATCCACCACCCCCCTTCCCCAACAAAGGCCAATTTGGAAACTATGATGGGAACTCATTCTAAAGAGTCCGACGGGATGAACAAGCAGTGTGCGAAATGTCGTCCAAAGGGAAGAACGACACCTTTTTGGCGTTCCCAGGAGCAGATCTGCAGACTGAGACCCTTCCTGGGTCTCCCACCCTCAGTCACACCCAAAGCGGCTGAACGTCAAACCCTCTTGAACAGCGGCTGTCTCCTTCACCGTTCCCAAGGACACTTGGCTGAGATAGCCCTCCCTCCCCCTTTGAGGACCCAGATACTCCCGTCTTGTGACAACCAGACAGCGGCATAATTTACAACTCGACAGCAGGATTCAGCCGCGAGAAAATCATCCTGGAAAGGACTAAGCGGCCAGTACCCCTGAGCAGAGACGACCTAGTTTCAGGAAGTGCGATGTGCTAGCTGCCAGAATCACAAATTTAATAGGTTCTATAGTTAGAACCTATATTGTACCCGGTAACCTCTGAATTTAGCAACATATGGACTTATTTTTCATTGTGAATTAACTGTGATCACTGAGTTAATGATGTGCAAAATGGTTACGCTGTTATACACAAGATTGTACCATTCGGCACGATGATATCAATGATATTTTGGTGAGTTTTTCCCCATTTGGGATTCCATATTCGGAGTCCACCATCGGGACCACATTATTTCTTCAGATGCACCTTCATTTAATAAAACTAATAGTTACTACCATGACCAAAACTAATGGTTACTACCATGAGGTACAGCAGGCAGTGAAGAAAGCGAATGGCATGTTGGCCTTTATAACAAGAGGAGTCGAGTGTAGGAGCAAAGAGGTCCTTCTGCAGTTGTACAGGGCCCTAGTGAGACCACACCTGGAGTATTGTGTGCAGTTTTGGTCCCCTAATTTGAGGAAGGACATTCTTGCTATTGAGGGAGTGCAGCGTAGGTTTACAAGGTTAATTCCCGGGATGGCGGGACTGTCACTTGCTGAGAGAACGGAGCGGCTGGGCTTGTACACTCTGGAGTTTAGAAGGATGAGAGGGTATCTTATTGAAACATATAAGATTGTTAAGGGTTTGGACACGCTAGAGGCAGGAAACATGTTCCCGATGTTGGGGGAGTCCAGAACCAGGGGCCACAATTTAAGAATAAGGGGTAAGCCATTTAGAACGGAGATGAGGAAACACTTTTTCTCACAGAGAATTGTGAGTCTGTGGAATTCTCTGCCTCAGAGGGCGGTGGAGGCAGGTTCTCTGGATGCTTTCAAGAGAGAGCTAGATAGGGCTCTTAGAGATAGTGGAGTCAGGGGATATGGGGAGAAGGCAGGAACGGGGTACTGATTGGGAATGATCAGCCATGATCACATTGAATGACGGTGCTGGCTCGAAGGGCCGAATGACCTACTCCTGCATCTATTGTCTAGTGTCTATTGTCTATCAAACGGCAAAAGCTAGAATCGACACAATTGTTAATCCCAACATCAATATCTAAAACAGCACCTGACTGAGCACGACACCAATAATAACCGAACAAGACCTACAACAACCAGAGGTGTGACCAGCACCCACCACCACCAGCACGACAACAAAGTACTGAAGAGGGGTCTTGACTTGAAACGTCAGCTATTCTTTTTCTCCAGAGATCCCGCAGAGTTACTCCAGCATGTTTTTGTCTGTCTTAGGTTTAAACCAGCATCTGCAGTTCCTTCCTAATCAAATCAACAACCCTACACTCAAACCAACGCCAACAAGATCAACAACAACACAACACCAAACCAATGCCATCATTAACATCTTCAACAGGCAGTCACAAATGCAAGAACATTGACAATAGGAGTAAGATGAAGCCACCAAGCCTGCTCCAACATTCAATAAGATCATTGCTCATTTGATTCAACTCTATTTTCTTGCCTGATCACATAGCTCTTGATGTCTTAGTGGTCCAAAAATCTATCTATCCCCCAGCTAGAATATATGTCAAAACTCATATTCAAAGAATTCCAAAGATTCACAAACCTCTGAGAAGAAAGCACTTTGGTCAACGAGAGTTGTTTTTCAAATGTGCTATATAAATAAATGACTTGACTTGACTAGTATACAGGGTGAATGCTAGTCGGGGCAGACTTGATGGGCTGAAGGGCCTGTTTCCGTGCTGTATCTCTCTCTGAGTACTGCGTTCAATCTGCAGGGTGCCTGCCACTTTAATTCTCCATCACACTCTCAATCTAACTTATTGGTCTGTTACAATGAAGCCCAACATAAACATGAGGAACAGCACTTCATCATCCTTCTGGGCACTTTGCAGCCTTCGGAACTCAATATTGAATCCTACAACTTCAGGTAACTTGATTTCTCGGCTGGTTTCAGTCATCCATCTGTGATATTGGCTCGGCTTAGTTTTTTTTTCCCTTTACTTTTCTCTTTTTTTTCCTCGGGAGTGGAAGGCGACACAGCTGGTCGAGCTACTGCCTTGCTCACTGCAGCAAAGGTCCGGGTTCGACCCCGATCTTGGGTGCTGTCTGTGTTGAGTGTGCACGCTCTCCTTGTGACCGTGCGGGTTTGCCCCGGGTGTTCCGGTTTCCTTCCACATCCCAAAGACATAAATCTTTTAGGACCGAGATGAGAAAAACATTTTTCACTATTGATTTCTCTAACTTCGAGTAACCCTTGCTTTCCCTCGCTCTCCGCCCCTCCCCCACCTTAGTTCTCCAACTAGTTTCACTGTCCTGATTAATTTTACTGATGTTATGCCTCTTTGACACCTTCCCTTCAGCTAACAATGAACCATTCTAAATTATCATCGTCTGCTTAAGGTCACAGTTTAAGGATAAGGGGGAAGTCTTTTTGGACTGAGATGAGAAAAACATTTTTCACACAGAGAGTGGTGAATCTGTGGAATTCTCTGCCACAGAATGTAGTTGAGGCCACAGTTCATTGGCTATATTTAAGAGGGAGTTAGATGTGGCCCTTGTGCCTAAAGGGATCAGGGGGTGTGGAGAGAAGGCAGGTACAGGATACTGAGTTGGATGATCAGCCATGATCATATTGAATGGCGGTGCAGGCTCGAAGGGCCGAATGGCCTACTCCTGCACCTATTTTCTATGTTTCTATGACATACGGGAGTGTAGATTTTTAATTGGCCTCTGTCAATTGCCCCCGTGGTACAGGGAATGGGTGTGAAAGTGGGATGACATCGAACTAGTGCGATTGATGGTTGCTATGGACTCGGTGAGCCAAAGTGCCTGTTTCCAATGTGTACTTCTAAACCAAACTAAACATATCCAGCCTCACCTGGTTGATATATCTTCCTGCTTTGCTTTTAGCAATTCCACTATTCTGTTGTCCACATTCTCACGCTCTAACGGCTCTCATTCATTCACCGACCAGATATCTGTTTACAGGTTATCTCCCGTTTTTCTCTATCAGAGTCATCGCCCTCTCTCTGTCTCTGCCGCATATCCTCCCAAGATAAGGCTTTCTATTCTATGATACTGGAGATGTCTTCTTTCTTTAGTAAACATGCCCCCCCCCAACACTAGATAGATCTATAAAACTACCTTCAGACGGAACAAGGATAGAGTTCCCCTGGTCCTCATCTTTCACCCCACCAGCCCCCAAATCCAACATTTAATTCTCCAACATTTCCGTCACCTCTAATGTAATTCCACCTTCCCAATCACATCTTGGGACGACAGATGGCACAATGGGCTAAGTGTTCGGCTGGCAACCGGAAGGTAGCCGGTTCGAATCCCACTTGGAGTGCATACTGTCGTTGTGTCCTTGGGCAAGACACTTCACCCACCTTTGCCTGTGTGTGAATGTGTGTGAGTGATTGGTGGTGGTCGGAGGGGCCGTAGGCGCAGATTGGCAGCCACGCTTCCGTCAGTCTGCCCCAGGGCAGCTGTGGCTACAGAAGTAGCTTACCACCACCGAGTGTGACTGAGGAGTGAATGAATAATGCGATGTAAAGCGCTTTGAGTATTAGAAAGGCGCTATATAAATCCCATCCACTATTATTATTATTATCTTCCCATCACCGCCCCCCCACAAACAAGCATCCAGTCGTGGTTCACCATCCAACTAATATTACGGTTCTCTGCTCTTTTCCACGTACTGTACACCTTGTCATGTTTTTGCCTTTAGCTTGTATCCCTTTACTGGTTTGTGTCTCTCTTTCCTCCTACCTGTGGCACGAGTGGATGCAATGCACTCGGTCACTCACTTACGTCATGAATGTGAACACTAAGTAGTTGAGGTTCTGGCCCCAATCCATTATTACAGGAAAATAACCGGAAAATGGTCCATACCGTTAAATTATCCAAGGGAATCACAGATTCGGGACTTACCTTGCCTGTACATCTGGCCGCCCGCAGCGACGACTGCGGAGGTTTGGTGGCCCCGACCACGGGGGAACAATGGAGGAGGACTGACTGAACTTTGTGCCTTCCACCACAGTGAAGAATGCTGTGGTGGATGTTTGTGTTACATTTTTATTGTGTATTGTGTGTTCTTTTTGATGGTACCGCTGCTGGTAAGTTCATTTCACTGCACTTCATTGTGTATGTGGCGAATCAATCTGACTATTGACTATTGATTGACGACTGGAGAAGAATTATGCCATTCTGCCCATCCAGTCTACATAGAAAACATAGAAAATAGGTGCAGGAGTAGGCCATTCGGCCCTTCGAGCCTGCACCGCCATTCAATATGATCATGGCTGATCATCCAACTCAGGATCCTGTACCTGCCTTCTCTCCATACCCCCTGATCCCTTTAGCCACAAGGGCCACATCTAACTCCCTCTTAAATATAGCCAATGAACTGGCCTCAACTACCTTCTGTGGCAGAGAATTCCACAGATTCACCACTCTCTGTGTGAAAAATGTTTTTCTCATCTCGGCCCTAAAAGACTTCCCCCTTATCCTTAAACTGTGACCCCTTGTTCTGGACTTCCCCAACATCGGGAACAAACTTCCTGCATCTAGCCTGTCCAACCCCTTAAGAATGTTGTAAGTTTCTATAAGATCCCCCCTCAATCTTCTAAATTCTAGCGAGTACAAGTAGCTGACAAGTGGCGACTACACCGCCATTCAACCATGCCTGATCTATTCTTCCCTCTCAACCCTATTCTCCTGCCTTCTCCTCATAACCTTTGATGCCCTTACTAATCAAGAACCTATCAAACTCTGCATTAGAAATAACCAATTGCTTGACCTCCGCAGACACCTTTTATATTAGTTTAGAGATACGGCATGGAAACTGGCCCACTGAGCCCACGCCGACCAGCGATCACCCGTTCACGAGTTCTATCTTGGGACAATAGACAATAGACAAGAGGTGCAGGAGTAGGCCATTCGGCCCTTCGAGCCAGCACCGCCATTCAATGTGATCATGGCTGATCATGCCCAATCAGTACCCCGTTCCTGCCTTCTCCCCATATCCCCTGACTGCTATTTTTAAGAGCCCTATCTAGCTCTCTCTTGAAAGCATCCAGAGAACCTGCCTCCACCGCCCACTGAGGCAGAAAATTCCACAGACTCACAACTCTCTGTGAGAAAAAGTGTTTCCTCGTCTCCATTCTAAACGGCTTACTCCTTATTCTCAATTTGCAGAAGCCAATTAACTTACAAACCTGCACGCCTTTAGAATATGGGAGGAAACCAGAGCACCCAGAGGAAACCCACATGGTCACAGGGAGACTGTGTAAACTCTGAACAGACAGCCCCTTGTAGTCAGGATCGAAACCGGGTCTCTGGCGCTGTAGAGAAGCAGTTCTACTGCTGCACCACTGTGCCGCCCTAGGGATAGCATGCAATTAATTCCACAGATTCACCATCCTCGGCAAAATAAATTCCTCCTCATCTCCATTCTTTCTATGGTTTTCTGTCAATTATCCAATCCTCCATCCATGCAAATATATAACCTTCAATATCATCTTATGAAATCCTAACACACTACATCCATTGTGCCCCTTTAATCCATCCTGCTGCTTGATAAATATTGCTCAAAGAACACTAATAAACTTGTCAAAAGCAATTTCCCTTCCATAAATCTGTGTTGACTTTGCCTAATCATATTATGATTTTTGAAGCATACTGATACTATTTTCTTAATATTGGATCTCATAACTTACATAGAAACATAGAAACTAGGTGCAGGAGGAGGCCATTCGGCCCTGCGAGCCAGCACCGCCATTCATTGTGATCATGGCTGATCGTCCCCTATCAATAACCCGTGCCTGCCTTCTCCCCATATCCCTTGATTCCACTAGCCCCTAGAGCTCTATCTAACTCTCTCTTAAATCCATCCAGTGACTTGGCCTCCACTGCCCTCTGTGGCAGGGAATTCCATAAATTCACAACTCTCTGGGTGAAAAAGTTTTTTCTCACCTCAGTCTTAAATGACCTCCCCTCTGTATGTAGTGATGTTTGTGTTTAATCTATGAACCACTGTTGTTTGTTGTGCTATTCTTATACCAATGTAAAGCACTTTGGCCAACGAGTTGTTTTTTAAATGTGCTATATAAATAAAAGTGACTTGACTTGACTTGACTCTTGTTTCACTATCATGAACTTTTCTAGTTAACCATGCATGGATGACGTTTCCGGGCGACTTTTTGTTCCTCAGTGGCAGCTATTATTTTGAGATATTATTAAATATTTCTCGAAATATCTCCCGATACTCCTTTAATTTTTCAATCTACTTTAGCCAACTCTCCTTTCACACTGAAATCTCTTTACATAAATTTAATATCTTGGTTTCAACACCAAGTTTGCCATCTTCAAACTGAATGTAAAACCTGTCATATTCTGATCTCACTCATCAAGAGATCCCTTGCTACGAGATCACTAATTAAACCTGCTTCACTCCTCATGGCCAGAGGATCTGCTACCTGATTATATTGTTCTAAGGAACGGTCTCCAACGTATTCCATGAACTTATCCTCAAAATTACTTCTGCCAGTTTGGTTTGCCCAAGCTCTGTGAAGATTAAAGTTCCCTACGATCATTGCATTAACTTTCTTACAAGCTCCCGTTATTTTGTGATTCTTTCTTTGTCCGGTAGACAACCCCCACAGATGATTTATTTTCTTTGCTATTTCTTATCTCCATGATCATTTCTCACCGATGTTCTAATATCATTGTACATCTCAGAGCCGCCCTCTTGCATTCTGCTTACCCTGTCGTCAGGCAAGCTGGGATATTCAGCGCCCAACCTTGGTTCCCTTGCAAACACATCTATGTAATAGCCGTTAAATCATACCCAGTTACTGGTTCTAAACGTCTTGTTCTTTCATTTTATTTTTTTTACCATTTCCCCATAATTTAGCTATATTTATCACTGCACTCCTGCCATCACATACCCTGACCTTTCCTCTTACACAGCTTTAACTATATCTCAGCATTGTGTCATCAAATTCCCTTCTCTTTAACTCACTTCACCCAATAAATATAGTTTAAATCTATAGCTCTAGTCATTCATAGTCATACAGCGTGGAAACATGCCCAGCTTGCCCACACCGTCCAACTTAACCCAACTAGACTAGTCTCACCTGCCGGCATTTGCCCCATATACCTCTAAACCTTTCCTATCCATGTATTTATCCAAACATAGAAACATAGAAACATAGAAAATAGGTGCAGGAGGAGGCCATTCGGCCCTTCGAGCCAGCACAGCCATTCATTGTGATCATGGCTGATCGTCCCCTATCAATATCCCGTGCCTGCCTTCTCCCCATATCCCTTGACTCCACTAGCCCCTAGAGCTCTATCTAACTCTCTCTTAAATCCATCCAGTGATTTGGCCTCCACTGCCCTCTGTGGCAGGGAATTCCATAAATTCTCAACTCACTGGGTGAATTTTTTTTTCTCTCACCACAGTCTTAAATGACCTCCCTTTTATTCTAATGATTTTTTAAACGTTATGATAGTACCTGCCTCAACTACCTCTTCTGGCAGCTTGCGTCATATAACTACAATCCTTTGTGTAAAAAAAGTTGCCCCTCAGGTTCCTATTAAATCCGTCACCTTAAACCTATATCCTCTGGTGCTTGATTCTCATACCATGAGTAAAAGAGTGGGCTGGGAGATTGCAACCTTCACGTGGTCCGCCCTGTTTCGACGAATGCAATCAACCCTGGCTGGCACAATCAAATAAGATCAAATAGAACAAGTTGTCCTACAACTTTAGGCTGTGCACGCCATACGCAAGAAGAAGAGTAAAAGAGTCATCCATCCATGTGCGTTTACCCTATCTATCCCTCTCATGATCTTATACAAGTCTATAAGATCACCCCTCATCCTCCTATTATCATCCAAATTCAATTCAAGACTCTGTTGCTTGAAGTGAAAGACTAGGGATATAGATCTAACAATTATTGCAACAGTTGTTGTCAGGAGGCAAACACAACTCTAAAATTTGCCTCACTTTGACATAGGTTCGTTTAGTTTAGTTTAGTTTAGAGATACAGCGCGGAAACAGGCCCTTCGGCCCACCAGGTCCACGCTGACCAGCGATCCCCGTGCTATCACTATCTTACACAATAGGGACAATTTACCATTTTTACCAAAGCCATTTAACCTACAAACGTGTAGGTCTTTGGAGTGTGGGAGGAAACCGGAGCACCCAGAGAAAACCCACGCGGTCACGGGTCGAATGTACAAACTCCATACAGACAGCATCCGTAGTCAGGATCGAACCCGGGTCTCTGGCGCTGTAGGGCAGATCTCTACGCCACCACGCCAACCGTTAAGTTATTCCAGCACTTTGTGACAACGTTACTTTTCATTCCTGAAGCGTCACGAATCACCATAGGTTTTAGAGACACAACAGAGAGCTAGTTTCCACTTCTTCACCACACCCCCATGTATTCTGTGCATTGTGCTGTCTTGTGCTGCTTGAATGATTCACTTACATAAGCCTGCCTCTAATCCTTTCCAAATTCCAAAGGTGTTTTTTATTTCCTTAATAAACGTCATTCATAATACAGTAAACCCTCGCAATAATGGACCTCGAAGGGTGAGATGATGTCTGTTAATGACGATTGTCTACAATAACCAAATGACTGGGGGGGGGGGGGGGGGGGGGGGGGGGGGGGGGGGGGAGGGGGGTGCGGGGAGGGGGTGTAAAGTTTAACCCCAGGTCATATTAACTCCAATACGACCATGAAGCCATAGCCAACATCAGAACAAACAACACCAACACACCAACTCAACACTAACACCAATTTCACAACCACATTTACACCAACCAGGTTCCCAATAATGTTAAGCCAACATCGACCCTACACCAAGCACAGACCAACGCCAATGCTATGCAAGCTCTTATTGTACACCATCACCAACCCAACATGAAGCCCCATCCCCACACCAGTACCGACCCTCCACCTATCCAACACCAGCACTAATCAAACACCATCACCAGTAATACACCAACCCTACACCAACTTGACACCGACACCAATCCTCACCAGGACCAACCCTACACAAGCACCAATGCTACACCAACCATACACCAGCACTAACCCTCACCAGAACCAAACCTGAGCATCATCCTCAGACCAATACCAACCTATAGCAACACAAACCCCCCAAAAACTTTTCCAATCCAACATCACCATCAACATCAAAATCAACTTGACACCAAGCCAACAGCAACCACAACACACCAAGATCTCCACTAACCCTGCACCAAACCCAAACTCACACCAAACTAACACCAACCCAGAGCCGTCTTAACAGCAGTATAGGCCCCCCGGGCAAAACAGTGCACTGGGGCCCCTACACTTCCAGTTTCTTTATGCCAAATCAAATATGCCGTCATGCACTTGAGGTGTTCTTCTCCGTTTTCATGTTCTACAATAACATTCTACAATACATAGATTTGCGTGGGGCCCCTATGCTTGTGGCAACTGCCCAGCGTGCCCATGCGTTAAGATGGCCCTGCACCAACCACCTTCCGAACAAATTCCACGCCAACACCAGCCCTACAGCACGTAAAACGGAGATATTAGAGCAATACCAACACAAACTGCGCACCGACATCAATCCAAGGGTGACAGAAGCACAACTACAGAGTAACAACACCAAACCAATACCAGCATCAAGCTAACACAACACAAATCGAAAGCAAACCAGCGCCGACAATGGAAGCAAAGTGATGCTAGCAATGACTCCGAAGCTACAGAATCTAACTGGTCCAACCTAAACTAGCCAGGCTCCACACTTCTTCCAATATCAGGAATACCGCTGCCTCCACCAGTACGGAAGCATTTCCCTCCCTCGCCTACAGTGTGTTTCCTCAGAGATCCTTATCAGAAGTGGATAAAACTAAAGGACATAGATCTAGGCTCAGGGGTAAGAGATTTTGAGGGGAACTTTTTTTCACCCAGAGAGTGATGTGTAGCTGGAATACGTTGCCTGGGTGAATGGTAGAGGGTGTGTTGCTAAGTGTCCAGGCAAGTAGTCAAATTGCTATGGGATAGAAGGCTACAGTCAGGGCCGGATTTACGTATAAGCTAGACAAGCTTAAGCTTAGGGCCTCAAGATCTAGGGGGGCCGACTCACCTCGCTGCCTCACTGACCATCCGCCCACCGGGACCTCCTACTCTTTGCCCGCTGACCCTGGCCACTCCAGCAGCCCGCAGCAGTCGCCTTACCTGCAGCCTGGACTCAGCACCGGGCCTGAAGTTTCCACACTGCAGAATCCCACTCCCCTGGGTTTGACTGCGCTGGGTCCTAGTGCTAGGCCCCCCAACCCTGGTAATCTCAGTGGCTGTTCCACTGGGTCTTCCCCATCCCCCTCAAACCATGTGACCCCAGCTCTTCCCCACCCACACTACAGTCCTCATAACCCCCCCCCTACCCCCTGACCACCCACCACCCCTCCACCAGACATCGCCTCGGCCTCAGTCCACTCACCTGCCTTCCTCCGGCCCCAACCCCCATCCCTGCCACAGGCCCAACACTCCAGCTTCAAACGGCGATCCAGGTAAGGCATCGCCCGCTCCGCGATAAATCCAATATGTATTTTAAAACCAACTGTTTAATGACAACATACAGTAGGATCTAAAAGTGTCGGGTGGACATGCTCCTCTAGTCATGGGGGTGGGGGATTGGGAGGGAGGGGGGGGGGGGGGGCTCACAAGTGAAATAGCTTAGGGCCTTTCTTCATCTAAATCCAGCCCTGGCTACAGTAATAATGGATAGGATTTTTATATTTTATATATAGCGCCTTTCTAATACTTTCTAATACAGTAGTCAAATTGCTAAGGGATAGAAGGTTGGCATGGGCCTTCTGAATGGTTCATTTTCAAGCTGCACGACTCTATGGCAGATGGTACACAAAATTGCTGGGGAAACTCAGCGGGTGCAGCAGCATCTATGGAGCGAAGGAAATAGGCGACGTTTCGGGCCGAAACCCTTCTTCTATGACAGATGAGTTGGTAGATTCTTGCAGAACGTGACTGATTCTATCAGCTCGCATTTCCTTGAGACGATGGTTGTTGCTCCACCTGCTGGTGCTGGTGAGAATTGGTTGCCAGATTCTTTCCATTGAGTGTTTAAGAAGGAACTGCAGATGCTGGAAAATCGAAGGTACACAAAAAAAGCTGGAGAAACTCAGCGGGTGCAGCAGCATCTATGGAGCGAAGGAAATAGGCAACGTTTCGGCCCGAAACGTTGCCTATTTCCTTCGCTCCATAGATGCTGCTGCACCTGCTGAGTTTCTCCAGCTTTTTTGTACCTTTCTTTCCATTGGGTCTTGTTCCTCCTCCCCCACTATGCTGTCCACAGCACCCTTAATAATAATAATAATGGATGGGATTTATATAGCGCCTTTCTAATACTCAAGGCGCTTTACATCGCATTATTCATTCACTCCTCAGTCACACTCGGTGGTGGTAAGCTACTTCTGTAGCCACAGCTGCCCTGGGGCAGACTGACGGAAGCGTGGCTGCCAATCTGCGCCTACGGCCCCTCCGACCACCACCAATCACTCACACACATTCACACACAGGCAAAGGTGGGTGAAGTGTCTTGCCCAAGGACACAACGACAGTATGCACTCCAAGCGGGATTCGAACCGGCTACCTTCCGGTTGCCAACCCTTACCACTGCAGATATCCTTTGAGATGCTGCCAGACCGCTGGGCTATTCCAGCACTTTGTATCTTTAGACTTTACACTTTAGAGATACAATGTGGAAACCGCCCACCAAGTATGTCCGCGCCGACCAGCGACCACACCGTACACTATCCAACACAGTGGTGTCAATTCACAATTTTACCAAAGCTAGTTAGCCTACACACCTGGACATCTTTGGTGTGTGAGAGTAAACCGGAGCACCGGGAGAAAACCCACATGGTCACAGGGAGAACGTACAATGTTGCAGACAGCACCGGTAGTCAGGATCAAACCTGGATCGCTGTGAAGCAGGAATTCTACCGCTGAGGCACTGGGTCGCCCAAGGGGTGACACACTTTTTAAAATCTTTTTTTGTGAACCAACATCAACATTTCGCTGTATCTACCTGAAGAAGGGACTTGAGCCAAGCCGCTATTTTCCACCCCTGATGCTGCCTGGCCCGCTGAGTTCGTCCAGCACTTTTTAGTGTGTTCCAGATTCCAGTATCATAGAAACATAGAAATTAGGTGCAGGAGTAGGCCATTCGGTCCTTCGAGCCTGCACCGCCATTCAATATGATCATGGCTGATCATCCAACTCAGTATCCCATCCCTGCCTTCTCTCCATACCCCCTGATCCCTTTAGCCACAAGGGCCACATCTAACTCCCTCTTAAATATAGCCAATGAACTGGCCTCAACTACCTTCTGTGGCAGAGAATTCCACAGATTCACCACTCTCTGTTAAAAAAATGATTTTCTCATCTCGGTCCTAAAAGACTTCCCTCTTATCCTTAAACTGTGAACCCTAATTCTGGACTTCCCCAACATCGGGAATAATCTTCCTGCATCTAGCCTGTCCAACCCCTTAAGAATTTTGTAAGTTTCTATAAGATCCCCCCTCAATCTTCTAAATTCTAGCGAGTACAAGCCGAGTCTATCCAGTCTTTCTTCATGTGAAAGTCCTGCCATCCCAGGAATCAGTCTGGTGAACCTTCTCTGTACTCCCTCTATGGCAAGAATGTCTTTCCTCAGATTAGGAGACCAAAACTATCTGCAGTCTCTTGTGTCCCCAGTCTATCCAGTCTCTCCTTATAACTCAAACCCTCCAGTCCAAGCAGTATTTCTGTGAATATGTTCTGCACGCTCTCAGGTTAGAGTTTAAAGTTGCATTAGGATTTGACATCAAACGTTTGTGGGGACAGGAAGATCGTGGGGATGGGAGTGAGGAAATAAGATGTTCTGCAGTTGTGAAATCCTTGGTCAAGAGAGAGGGAGTCTTCATTCCAGTACATCAATACTGCCACAGTGTTTCGTGGGGAGTGTTTGTTAAAGATCAGGCATTTTAGTTTAAAAAAAAACATAAAATGGATGCCACTCTGCAGTGAAATAAATTGAAATGTAAATAACAACCGCTTGAAAGCACACACATCACATTCACACTTTCAAGTACAAAGCAATTAAAGTCCACAAGTAAATGCACAGGGAACGCATGCACCGCCTGACAAAAGCTAATGTAGTGAACAGGTCGATGGGTCACACACACATATATGCACAGCCACATACACACACATATATGCACAGCCATATATTTACACACACATTCACACACTTACACACACATAGTCATACTTACACACACACACATACAGCCATATACTTACACACACACACAGTCACATACCAACACACACATATACACAGCCACATACTAACACAGTCACATATACACAGCCACATACTTACACACATTCACATACTCAAACACACATATACACAGTCACACACTTACACACACACAGTCATAGTTACACACACATATATACGGCCACATACTCACACACACACACACAGTCACGTACTTACACACACATATATACAGCCACATACTTACACACACATTCACAGTCACACACATTCAGTCACACGCTTACACACACACACACAGTCATGCTCACACACACGTACACAGTCACATACTTACACACACAGTCACATAGTTACACACAAATAATAGTCACGTACTAGCACTCACACACACATTATTACACTCTCCCATAAACAATGGCACAGGCGCTCTGTCTCAGTGACAATGTTATTCCCTCACTCACGTACAAACACACTGTCTCAAGACACACACTCACATGCCCTCACCCACGCACACACACACTCACACACACACACACAATATCTCCCACACACTCTCACACTGAAAATGTCACACACCCTCACTCACGTATGCGCACTCACTCACACAATGACACACACACACACACATATACATTAACTGCGTTACATACCCTAATTCACGGACACGTTCTCTCCCTCTCTCTCTCTCTCTCATTATATCTCACACACACGTTCTCACATAGTCATAAATGTCTCTCACATTCCTTCACACATTCTCCCTCTCATTCACATTTCCTCCCTCCTTCGCATTCTCCGACTAACAAACACTCGCCCCGCACTCTCTCCTCCACTCTCACGCCAACGCGAGCACACACACACACACACACACACACACACACACACACACACACACACACACACACACACACACACACACGAGCAAAGACGGAGGTTACAGTGATCGATTGCTTGTCAGACACAGCAAACAGCCCATGGACTGCGGCGTGGGAGTCTCCTCTCTCTGTGTCTCTCTCCCTCCCCGGTAGCAAGCGAGGGTCTGTGCGAGATATGTAGAGGGTGGTATGTAGAGGTTCGACCCCCGCCATGTACCCCGTGACCATTGGGGGCCAGCGGGCAAACACATGGCGGAGATATGTCCTCCTCACCGTTCCGTGTCGGCGGTCAGCGAGAAGCAGATGGTTCCTTAATGGCTTTCGCAGTCGGCGGGGTCCGCTCTCCTTGCTGCCCTGCGGAGGCGGGACACCGGACACCCCCTCTTCCCTTGCTCTGCTCACTCTCTCTCTCTCTCTTTCTCTCCCCACCCCCACCCCTCAATAGACAATAGGTGCAGGAATAGGCCATTCCGCCCTTCGAGCCAGCACCGCCATTCAATGTGATCATGGCTGATCATCCCCAATCAGTACCCCATTCCTGCCTTCTCCCCATATCCCCCGACTCCGCTATCCTAAAGAGCCCTATCTAGCTCTCTCTTGAAAGCATCCATCGCCCTCTGAGGCAGAGAATTCCACAGACTCACAACCCTCTGTGAGAAAAAGTCTCCGTTCTAAATGGCTTACCCCTTATTCTTAAAATGTGGCCCCTGGTTCTGGACTCCCCCAACATCGGGAACATGTTTCCTGTCTCTAGCGTGTCCAAACCCTTAACAATCTTATATGTTTCAATGAGATACCCTCTCATCCTTCTAAACTCCAGAGTGTACAAGCCCAGCCGCTCCATTCTCTCAGCATATGACAGTCCCGCCATCCCGGGAATTAACCTTGTAAACCTACGCTGCACTCCCTCAATAGCAAGAATTACATTACAATAGAAATCACATCTATTGCAGATGCTGGTTTATTCCAATGATCGACACAAAATGCTGGAGTAACTCAGCGGGTCAGGCAGCATCTCTAGAGAGAATGATAGGTGATGTTTCGGGTCACCTTTCACAAAGTCTGAAGAAGGGTCTCGAGTCCGACCCGAAGCGTCACCTGTCCATTTTCTCCAGAGATGCTGTTAGTAGTTAGGTTTGAACGTGCTCAGGAATCACTAGGCTCTCTTGCATTCACTCTCTTGGACAATGGGTCACAGCTTAAGGATAAGGGGGAAATCCTTTAAAACCGAGATGAGAAGAACTTTTTTTCACACAGAGAGTAGTGAATCTCTGGAACTCTCTGCCACAGAGGGTAGTCGATGCCAGTTCATTGGCTATATTTAAGGGCCGAATGGCCTACTCCTGCACCTAATTTCTATGTTTCTATGTGCAGCCAGATTCACGGGGTGGCGCTTTGAGAATAAACAACAGCTCAAAGTAAGTAAGTACGTTTATTGACCAAGTATTCACATACAAGGAATTTGCCTTGGTGCTCTGCCCACAAGTAACAACATGACATACAGTGAGTGACAGTTACCACAGTTACTGTCCACATCCCAGTACTATTATCCCAGTGCTATTAGAGGCAATATGCAGGGGAGGCGGGGGGTAGGGGAGAGGGGCAGCACTCAGGGGAGGACAGTAGTGAAGGATCGTAGCACTATCGGGGTGGGGGAGGCTGTAGTGGGGCGCAGCACTGTCGAAGGGGTAGTCTAAGGGAGCGCTACACTGTTGGGGGGGAGGGGTAGTGGTGAGGGAGCGCCGCACTGTCAGAGGGGGTGGGGTAGTATTGAGAGAGCGCTCCATTGTTAGGGGGGACATTACTGAGGGAGCGCTACACTGTCCGGGGGGGGGGGGGGGGGGGGGGGGGTAGTATTGAGAGAGCGCTACACTATTAGGGGGGGGGGGGACATTACTGAGGGAGCGCTACACTGTCCGGGGGGGAGGAGGGACAGTATTGAGGGAGCGCCGCACTATCATCAAAGGCCAGTACTGACAGGGTACTGTACTGTTCGTGGGGCAGAGAGGGTAGAGGGAACGGGAGAGGAAGGCAGAGGTGGAGAGGGAGGAAAGCCAGGGGAGGATAGTTGTGAAAATCGACATATACACAGAATTAAAAGTTAATCGTAGGCAGCTACTGCTAAAAAATATAAGGAGTGAAGGCTCGGGCTGGTGAGGATGAGGATGAGGATGAGGAATGGAGAAGAGGTTCTGATCTGAAGATGGACAATCTCTTGGCAGAAAGACCAACCTCTCCGGCCATAAGCAGCGCCCTGAAGAATGCAGAGTAAAAGCTATTCATCTCCGCGCTGTGTCTCCACAGCTAAACTGAAGGAGAGAAGACAATGTCTCAGGGAAGCCGCTCAGGTCGGTTCCCAATGCTTCCAAAGATCCACATCCCAGAGTTTGGGGGCGACGCCGTGGCGTGGCGGTAGAGTCGATGCCTTTTACAGCGCAAGACACCCACTTCGTTCCTGACTACGGCTGCTGACAGTAAGGAGTTCGCACGTTCTCCCCGTGACCGCGTGCGTTTTCTCTGGGTGCTTCAGTTTCCTCCCATACTCCAAAGATATACAGGTTTGTAGGTTAATTTGTAGATTAATTGACTTCAGTAAGTTGTTAAATTGTCCCTAGTGTATAGGATAGTGTTACTCGAAAGGCCTGTTTCCGCGCTGTATCTCTAAAGTCTAAAGGGCCTGTCCCACTTTCCCGAGTTGCTCACGAATTCTCCCGAGTTTTCCCCTTGATTCAAACTCGCAGAATGTTCGTAACGGGTCCGTAGGAGGCCGTAGATATATCGTAGCGGCTCGTTATGTCAGCCGTGGGTACTCGGGGCATTAAATGTTGCAATTTTTCTCCTCCCGACTATCTCTTTACTCGTGGACATTTTTTTGTCATGCTGGAAAAAACGTCCCGACTTTTGCCCCGAGTACCTACGGCTGACAACGAGCCGCTACGATATATCTACGGACCCCTACGACCCGTTACGAACATCCTCCGAGTTTGAATCAAGGGGAAAACTTGGGAAAATTCGTGAGCAGCTCGGGAAAGTGGGACAGGCCCTTTTAATGCTGTCTGGGATCTGGCATGGGTCTGGGCTGAATAGTCTCCCTATGTGCTATTAGAAGTATAAGATTTAGTAGCTTGCTAGCTTGGGTTACAGACATCCTACTGAGATGACCAGAGTTGTCTCCGGGCTAGCAACATGTTACAGTGGTGTGTCTGCCTTGGTTAAACATTGCAGAAGGCTGCTCACTCACTCCCCTGTCTGACCGCTGTGGCTACTCAGCAACCCCCAGCTCAGTCTGGGCTCCACATCAATGCTCCACACCCCGGCATGACAGCGGTTCGCGCCTGGATGCTGGTTGACTCTCTCTCGGGCGTTTGAAAACTGCACTGCAGATCCAGCGAAGCAGAACGCAGTTTATCAGAAGCTGAACCAACCATAAGAGTCCGACTGCCTGGCAACTGATGGACAGTCATGTTAAAGTGATTAACCCTTCTCACCCACATTACTCCAGCACAGCACCGGCTATAAATCTAAACTGGGGAAAAGGCCCACGGTATATTTTTCGCTGAGCCCGGCCCTCTTAAATAATCCTTTTGCTAATTTGTCAGTTCAGTATTGCCAACACATGGAGCTGATTGCCAAAGAGACAAGAGTGATAGAGTTGGAGGGAGGGAAATAGAGGGTGGTGGATTAGGGAGGAGAGGGGTTGAGGAGGGAAAAGGTTGGATATACCAAAAGGGTGGATAATGGAGAGCTGTGAATGAAAATAGAGGACATAAGAACATAAAATAGATGCACCTGGCCATTCAGCCCCTCTGCCTGCTCCTCAATAAGTACATTATAAGTAAGCATAATCAGAAAATTCATCAATGCCCTTAACATCTACTTCCTTAGAAGACTGATGAGTAGAGCCAGGAGAGACTAAAGTTCTGGAGAAACTCAATGGGTGCAGCAGCATCTATGGAGCGAAGGAAATAGGCAATGTTTCGGGCCAAAACCCTTCTTCAGACTGGTAGAGCCAGGATTTTGCCATAAATGCCATGTGCCTTTTCATGCCTTTTTTTGATGATTTCACCAGGATAATACCCTTTTCATGATCGAGTGCCTAAATCAGTCTTTTTTTGCTGTTTTGCTAAAAGGTTGTGTTATTTTCTCTAGTTGTACCGTGATTACAATGACATTTTAATAATAATAATAATATCTTTTATTGTCATTGCACATGAGAGCAACGAGATTTGGTATGCAGCTTCCATCTGATGTCATAACTTAAATAACTAATAAAATTTAGATTTAGATACCCCGAGAACGTGGTTTGTATAAAGAACATTACAACAGTAAAATAGTCAAAACAGTTCAAACAGATTACGTGCAGATGTGTCTGTGCGACGTGACCATCCGAGGGAGACAGTCCATGGGGGGTGGGGGGCACTCAGCAGGGCCGGTTCAGAGCCGCCATAGCTCTGGGAATGAAGCTGTTCCTGAGTCTGGGGGTTTGGGCGTAGAAGGCCTTGTAACGTCTGCCGGAGGGAAGTAGTTCGAACAGTCTATTACAAGGGTGTGAGGAGTCTTTATGGATGCTGACGGCCTTCCTGAGGCACCGTGTGTGGTAGATGCCCTCCAAGGCTGGTAGCTGTGTCCCCTGTGTTAACACATTAATGTTAATGTTATTATTAACGTGTTAACATAGTATAACTTACAAGGAAACTTCTACCAACGGGGCGAAACCGGGGGGCGCCAAAGTCGGTCGTTCATTCGTTCATGCCTCTGCCCGCTGGTTCATCTTTCTCCAAGATCTATTTAAGAAAGAACTGCAGATACTGGAAAAATCGAAGGTAGACAAAAAATGCTGGAGAAATTCAACGGGTGAGGCAGCATCTATGGAGAGAAGGAATAGGCGATGTTTCGGGTCGAGACCCTTCATCAGACTGATGTGGAGGGGGTGGGGCAGGAAAAAGGAAGGAAGAGGCGGAGACAGTAGGACTAGATGGAGAGCTGGGAATGGGAAGGAGGGAGAAGACAAGGGCTATCTAAAATTAGAGAAGTCAATGTTGATACCGCTGGGGTGTAGATTACCCAAGCGAAATACCCAAGCTCGTCTCCTCATTACATTTACTGCTGGCTCCAGTCGCAAATCTAAGTTTTCGAGTGATCTGTGCAAGGCATTCATTGATGCTGGAATTCCACTGTGGAAATTGGAAAACAAATCTCTCTGAGGTTTTTTAGAGGAACAGATGAATATGTATGTCGATGAATACTCTCTTAAACCTCTACAAGTGTATAGTCGAGACTTACATATTGACTGGTTGCATCATGGCTTGGTTCGGCAACTTGAGTGCCCAGGGGCGAAGACCATTGATAAAAGTGGTGAATTCTGCCCGGTCCATCACACGAGTACTGATCTCCCCACCATCAGAGGAATCTACGGGAGTCGCTGTCTCTAAAAGGCAGCCAGCATCATCAGAGATCCACAGCACACTGGCCACGCTCTCATTTCACCCCTGCCATTGGGAAGAAGGTAAAGGAGCCTGAAAACTGTTACGTCCAGGTTCAGGATCAGCTTCTTCCCCACAGCCATCAGGCTATTCATCACAACAACCAACAACTAAGCAAGCCCCTCTAACGGTGCCCCCAACTACAAAGACTTGGGGCATTGTTTTCATCTTTCAACTATTATTGTTTGTTTTAATACTGCAGTTTGTTTGGTGAACCTGCCTAGATGGATTCAGATTCAGATTCAGATTCAGATTCAACTTTATTGTCATTGTGCAGTGTACAGTACAGAGACAATGAAATGCAGTTAGCATCTCCCTAGAAGAGCGACATAAATATGAGCAATAAATATATCTATTTACGTGCATACAATCATAGTATTTTTTTCCTGGTGGGAGGAGTGTTGAATAGTGTAACAGCCGCAGGGAAGAAGCTGTTCCCGGACCTGCTGGTTCGGCAACAGAGAGACCTGTAGCGCCTCCCGGATGGTAGGAGGGTAAACAGTCTGTGGTTGGGGTGAGAGCAGTCCTTGGCGATGCTGAGCGCCCTTCGCAGACAACGCTTGCTTTGGACAGACTCAATGGAGGGGAGTGAGGAACCGGTGATGCGTTGGGCAATTTTCACCACCCTCTGCAGTGCTTTCCGGTCGGAGACAGAGCAGTTGCCATACCATACTGTGATACAGTTGGTAAGGATGCTCTCGATGGTGAACTAAGTAGAAGTTCACCAGGATCTGAGGAGACAGATGGACCTTCTTTAGTCTCCTCAGGAAGAAGAGACGCTGGTGAGCCTTCTTGACCAGAGTTGAGGTATTGTGGGTCCAAGAGGGGTCATCGGAGATGTTGACCCTCAGGAACCTGAAGCTGGAAACACGTTCCACCTCCGTCCTGTTGATGTGGATGGGGGTGTGCGTGCCGCCCCTAGACTTCCTGAAGTCTACAATGAGCTCCTTGGTCTTAACCATATAACCATATAACCATATAACAATTACAGCACGGAAACAGGCCATCTCGACCCTTCTAGTCCGTGCCGAACACATAATCTCCCCTAGTCCCATATACCTGCGCTCAGACCATAACCCTCCATTCCTTTCCCATCCATATAACTATCCAATTTATTTTTAAATGATAAAAACGAACCTGCCTCCACCACCTTCACTGGAAGCTCATTCCACACAGCTACCACTCTCTGAGTCTTCTTGGAGTTAAGGGCCAGGTTGTTGTCAGCGCACCATGCTGCTAGGAGCTGGACCTCCTCCCTATAGGCCGACTCATCGTTGTTGGAGCTGTCGTGTTGTGTTCCTGGATTTAGTATGAAGGTGAGAGGGGCAAAATTTAAAGGAGATAAGCAGAGAAATGTCTTTTACACAGAGGATGGTGGGTGAATGGAACATACTGCCAGGGGTATTGGTGGAGGGCGTTACAATAGTGCCATTTTAATAGGCCTATGGATAGGCTGCGAATATAGAAAATGTGGATCATATGCAGGCAGATAAAGTTTGTTTAACGTGGCCATAAAGTGCTGGAGTAACTTAATGGGTCAGGCAGCATCTCTGCCTTTCTCCATGTTCTCCAGAGATTCTGTCTGACCTGCTGAGTTACTCCAGCACTTTATGTCCTATTGTGTTAACCAGCATCCCTTGTTTCTACTACGTTTTCATGGCATTGTGTTCGGCACGGACATTGTGGGCTGAAGGGCCTGTATTTCTGCTATATATTTCTATGTCCGATGTCCTGAGTGAGACTAAGAGAAGAACCAGGCAGTGGTGGTGCATCGTGTAGGAAGGAACTGCAGACGCTGGTTTACACCAAAGATAGGCACAAAATGCTGGAGTAACTTGGTGGGACAGGCAGCATCTCTGGAGCGAAGGAATAGGTGACGTTTCGGGTCGAGACCCTTCTTCAGGCTGAGAGTCAGGGGAGAGGGAGTCCAGAGGTATGGAGGGGTATGGTGTAAAAACGAAAGATCAAAGCAGACGATGATAATTTAGAATGGTTCATTGTTAGCTAAAGGGAAGGTGTCAAAGAGGCATAACATCAGTAAAATTAATCAGGACAGTGAAACTAGTTGGAGAACTAGGGTGGGGGAAGGACGGGGAGCGAGGGAAAGAAAGGGTTACTCGAAGTTAGAGAAATCAATGTTCATGCCGGTGGTGGTGGATCCATGGGCTCGCTGCTCTTGGTGATAAAGGTTACGGATATGGGAGGTGCTGTTGAGGTGGGTAATGACCATGTATTCCATCGATGGGACACACTGCAGTCCTTGTGCATTGGGTGCTGGATGGAATCATTGTTCAGAATGATGAATGAGGGATGCCAATCAAACAGCTGCTTTATCCTAAATGGTGTCAAGCTTCTTGAGCGATCTGCCAGTCCATAGTAATTTTTAGATTTAGATTATACAGCACCTGCAGCCTATTGACTCCATGCTGGTGCAGGTTTAGAAATGGGGTTTAGAGCAGCGGTGTAGAATGGAATATTTCAGAACTGAAACGTCACCTCTCTATGTTCTCCAGAGGGGGTTCTTCTTCTTTCGAGTCCATCTTGTTACAAAAGTTGACATCGCTGTCATCGTCCGTCCTGAAAAGGACACAAACTCCCTGATAAGGCGACAATCAGTGGGAGCCATCACTAGTTACAATATCTGATGGTGGGACAAGTGAGTTTATTGTCATGTGTCCCTGATAGGACAATGGAATTCTTGCTTTGCTTCAGCACAACAGAACATAGTAGGCATTGACTACAAAACAGATCAGTGTGTCCATATACCATAATATAAATATATACACACATGAATAAATAAACAAACTGATAAAGTGCAAATAACAGATAATGGGTTATTAATGATCAGAGTTTTGTCCGAACCAGGTTTAATAGCCTGATGGCTGTGGGGAAGTAGCTATTCCTGAACCTGGCCGTTGCAGTCTTCAGGCTCCTGTACCTTCTACCTGAAGGTAGCAGGGAGATGAGTGTGTGGCCAGGATGGTGTGGGTCTTTGATAGCAGAATTAGCTCAGGATACTTCCCGGTTTCCAGCCCTGCGACGTGGACGCTTCTGCTATGGGTGCCACAGTGACCCATTGAGTTACTCGAGCACTTTGTGCCCAAGATGGTCTGTGAGTATACTGGTCACTGTAACTGAGGCTAGCTTTTGAAATCTGTATTTAATTGCTTGAATTTAACTTCTCCAGTTGACAAGGTGGATTCAAATTTGTGTCTAGATCGATATCCAAACCTCCTCACATTAGGCCAGCAACCTCACGGTGCTATCAACTAGCCCTGTGCATTTCAATGCAATTCTCGGTGTCTCTCTCCTTTCCTATCTTGTTTCTTTTTAGCTCTCTCTCTCTCCCCTTTTCCGTCCTCGGTGTCAGTGCAGCACAAGCACAACAACTGCATTAGCAGCTCATGAAGAAACTGTGGAAACCGATCAATATCTTTCCAGTGTGCAGAGGTTAGACTGTGGTTCGCATCACAATAAGTCCCACTCCCTCGATGCCCGTACAGCCCACAGGGCACAGAGGATGAAGAGGGGCCACTCACACACCCCTGACTCTCTTTATCCCTTCAGCTCGATGCTTGTTCTAAAGGGCACCTTCCCCTCTGGATGTCTGCCGGTGATGCTGGCAGCTAGGCAGCAAGCTAGCTAAGCCAGATGTGCCACAAGCACATGGGATATTGGGAAAGCGAGCAATCTCCACTGATCCCTAGATAGACACAAAGTGCTGGAGTAACTCAGCGGGTCAGGCAGCATCTCTGGAGAAAATGGATAGATGACGCTTCGGGTCGGACTCGAGACCCTTATTCAGACTTTGTGATAGGTGATCCGAAACATCACCTATCATTCTCTCCAGAGATGCTCCCTGACCCGCTGAGTTACTCCAACATTTTGTGTCAATCATTGGTATAAACCAGCATCTGCAATAGATGTAATTTCTATTGTAATGTAATTCTTGCTATTGAGGGAGTGCAGCGTAGGTTAATTCCCGGGATGGCGGGACTGTCATATGCTGAGAGAATGGAGCAGCTGGGCTTGTACACTCTGGAGTTTAGAAGGATGAGAGGGAATCTCATTGAAACATAAGATTGTTAAGGGTTTGGACACGCTAGAGGCAGGAAACATGTTCCCGATGTTGGGGGAGTCCAGAACCAGGGGGCACAGTTTAAGAATACGGAGTAAGCCATTTAGAACGGAGACACTTTTTCTCACTGGAGAGAAGGAATGGGTGACGTTTCGGGTTGAGACCCCAATGAACCCTTCCCTGTGTTCACCCTTGACTGTGGACTGCTTCCCAGGAATTGGGAGTGAGAACGGAGTGAGAATGGACAGGAAGGTGAAACGGGCTTGCACTGCAAGCACTAGGACACGAGGAGGTAAGCAAAACCCCAGGGGAACGATCTTCAGGGATATTTAACAGAGACTAGAATTTTCTCAGAAATTCTGTGCACTTGAAATAGATGTATTAGACAGACGTTCCAATGGGTGCAAGCAACCAAAATCTGGCTCTTTCCTGTGTTGTTTGGGACCAAAGTCTGGTCCAGGGATTCAATTGGAAGTCAGAGACCTGTGGGCCTGTTGGGAAGTAGATCAGAAGAAGGGTCTCGGCCCGAAACGTCATCCATTCCTTCTCTCCAGAGATGCTACCTGTCCCGCTGAGTTACTCCAGCATCTTGTGTCTAACCGAGATGATACTCGCATCTGATAGAAGGCTTGAGTCGGCACCGGAGACTACATGGTCTGAGCGCAGAGCACCTGGAGGTTCGGAGAGGATTGGAGATCAAGGAATTGGAGAACACGGCATGGAATTTGGGCGACTCGTGGAATCAGGAAAGCCTCCTGGGATCGGGAGATCCACTGTTCAGGAACATTTGTGAAAGTGTTGGTGCCATGTTGGTGGGGATGGGGAGGGGTGGAGGATCCTGAAGGATCAATGTGCGTTTTCCCTTATAGAGATCCCAAACCAGTGCCTTGGTTAGGCTAGTTCAATTTCTTCAACATTTTTGGCCATCCCTTGGGATTGAGGATAACTTCCTTTCAAACCATTTCAGTGGGCTTTGAGTTGACTGATGAGGCCCAAGGTCTCTTCCTCAGATCGGGTGGGGGGGGGGGGGTATGCTGCGTTACTAATGCCAGGACATTCTTACTGTAGATTTGGGGCGAGTGGTGCTAGACTTTGTGCATCTTCAGAGGTCAGTGTTCCTTGACAGTGCAGTACTCCCTCTATACTGCCCCTCTGACAGTGCAGCACTCCCTCGGTACTGCCCCTCTGGTCACCCAGTCAAAGACTGACCCAAATAAGATCCAACACTGACCCAAATGCAGAGAAGGAAGCTATTTTGACCATTGTACCTGTCTCACTGAAGAGATGTGAATTTGAGTAGGAAGAAACCGCTGATGCATGTTTACACCGAATACAGGCACAAAATGCTGGAGCAACTCAGCGGGATAGGCAGAATCTCTGGAGAAAAGGAATGGGTGACATTTCGGGATGAGACCCTTGATTCAGATATGAATTTGAGATGGATTAACCATAATCTTTCTGAATAGCGGAGCAGGCTTGCGGATAGAAATAGCGAGAGGTGAATAGGAAAGACGTACATTTCGTCAGCATCTTGCACCTTCTCAGGGATTCCCAGAGCACGATACAGGCAATGAAGCAATTTTGCACAGCAGGTAAATCTCAAGAGTTCAAGTTCAAGAGTTCAAGAGAGTTTATTGTCATTGTGTCCCTGATAGGACAATGAAATTCTTGCTTTGCTTCAGCACAACAGAATATAGTAGGCATGAATATAGAACAGATCAGTGTGTCCATATACCATTGTATAAATATATACACACATGAATAAATAAACTGATAAAATGCAAATAAACAGATAATGGGCTATTAATGTTCAGTGTTTTGTCCGAGCCAAGTTTAATAGCCTGATGGCTGTGGGGAAGTAGCTATTCCTTAACCTGGTCGTTGCAGTCTTCAGGCTCCTGTACCTTCTACCTGAAGGTAGTGGGGAGATGAGTGTATGGCCCGGGTGTTGTGGGTCCTTGATGGTGCTGCCAGCCTTTTTGAGGCAGCAACTGCGATAGATCCCCTCGATGGAAGGGCCGATGATGGACTGGGCAGTGTTTACTACTTTTTGAAGTATTTTCCGCTCCAGGGCGCTCAAGTTTCCGAACCAAGCCACGATGCAACCAGTCAGCATGCTCTCTACTGTGCACCTGTAGGAGTTAGAGAGAGTCCTCCTTGACAGACCGACTCTCCGTAATCTTCTCAGGAAGTAGAGGCAGCTATTTTGTGAATACTGCCACAGACAATGTGACAGATCATCTGATCATCTAATTTCATGATGTTGATTGAGTCAAGTGAAGTCAAGTTGGTTTTATTGTTATATGTACACGTATGCTGAATACAAAAAATAATTTCGTACCTCGGTACATGTGGAAAATACAGTACCATACCATACCATGATGAGGTACAGGTACAATGAAAAGCTTGCTTGCAGCAGCATCACAGGCACATAGACTCAGACAACATGCAGGACATAAGTGTACATAACTCTTACAAGATTTGTAGCTTTCTTGGCCTCTGTAAAATTGCTCCTAATAGAAAGTGGGATAATACAGAACTAGTATGAAGAGGTGATCGATGGGCAGCGTGTGCCTGGTGGGCCAAAGGGTCTGTTTTCATGCTGTATCTCTGACCTCTAAACCAAAGATTATAGAGCAGAGCAAGATAGACCACTCCTCCGAAATCCAATGGGCTGACGTGTAGTACGTAACGGAACGTCACGGCCGCCATTTGTTTATGCCAAACGCCACATCTTTGGTATCGGGGGCGGACTCCACAGTTCTACAATCTGCTCTTACATCAGGTCACAGGGAAAAGCAAAGATACTAGAGGAGCGGAGACGGCGTTCGGCAGCGGCGACATCACCACGGAGGTCCGTTGGACTGGAGAGCGGCATCTTCGGCCTGGATCGATCGCCTCAGCACAGAGGGAGAACTAGGAGGGAAGAGACAGAGACTAAGACTTTTGCCTCCATCACAGTGAGGAGGTGCTTGGTGAACTCACTGTGGTGGATGTTAATTTGTGTTTATTGTATGTTTTGTTATTTATTGTTACTGTGTATGACGGCCGGCAACGTCATTTCGTTCAGACCGAAAGGTCTGAATGACAATAAAGGAATCAAATTCAAATTCAAATTCAAACAAATTCAAGAGGACGTTTCCTCCATTCCTGAGTTGATCCAGGACTGATTCTCGGTCGCCCCGATACCAGATGAAGGCGGCCGGCGGGAGAGCCTCAAGCGTCTGCCCGCGGTCGGCGCTCCCGAGGCAGCGGGCAATGCTCCTCTAGTATCTACGGTGTAATCCGTTCCAAAGATTGATCCGCACAATCATCTTTGGTGTAATCAGTGTTGTAGGGAACAGTGTTTTATATAATCGATCACTTCACATATTTAGTTCATATTATAGTAAATTGCAGCTCAATAAAATGGCGTCATGTCATACCCATGTCATACTACGCTTTTTTCGCAGAGTGGCGCATCTTGCTCTGCTCTATAATCTTTGCTCTAAACCATGGAGAGAAATATACGATGAAGAAAAGAAGACATTGGTGTAAAACAGATGGCGCAATCGACGACAGATGGCACAATGGGCTAAGTGTTCGGCTGGCAACCGGAAGGTAGCCGGTTCGAATCCCGCCTGGAGTGCATACTGTCGTTGTGTCCTTGGGCAAGACACTTCACCCACCTTTGCCTGTGTGTGAATGTGTGTGAGTGATTGGCGGTGGTCGGAGGGGCCGTAGGCGCAGATTGGCAGCCACGCTTCCGTCAGTCTGCCCCAGGGCAGCTGTGGCTACAGAAGTAGCTTACCACCACCGAGTGTGACTGAGGAGTGAATGAATAATGCGATGTAAAGCGCCTTGAGTATTAGAAAGGCGCTATATAAATCCCATCCATTATTATTATTATTATTATTATTATTAAAAACACAAATGACACAATTCTATGGTCGTGTAAGAGGTGATTTGTAGTGTTCCGTTGCTGAAGTGGGATTAGGAGTAAATTTGGAGAAAGACGCTGGCTAAAACAAAAATGCCAGGGGATCATTGATTTCCAATCCCAAGCAGACAGGCCCTTGGTTTGTCTCCAACAAAAATAGGAACCCCTAGCAATACAGCGGTCTTAGTTATTTTAGTTTAGAGATACAGCACGGAAACAGGCTCTTCGGCCCACCGAGTCCGTGCCGACCAGCAATCCCCGCACACGCACACTATGCTACACACAATAGGATCAATTTACAATGATACCAAACCAATTAACCTACAAAGGTACACAAAAATGCTGGAGAAACTCAGCGGGTGCAGCAGCATCTATGGAGCGAAGGAAATATGCGCTTCCAATTCATGTGCGCTTCCAATTCCATCTACCTCTTTCACAAGAAGAAGGGTCTCAACCCGAAACATTGTCTATTTCCTTCGCTCCATAGATGCTGCTGCACCCGCTGAGTTCCTCCAGCATTTTTGTGTACCTTCGATTTTCCAGCACCTGCAGTTCCTTCTCAAACAATGAACCTACATCTTTGGAGTGTGGGAGGAAACCGGAGATCCTGGCGAGAAAACCCACACAGGTCACGGGGAGAACGTACAAACTCCGTACAGACAGCACCTGCAGTCAGGATGAAACCAGGATCTTTGGCGCTGTGAGGCAGCAACTCTACCGCTGCACCACCCTGCTGCCCTCAGATGAAGGACAAATACAGAGCTGCTAGGACTTGCGGTGTGGTCGGGAGGGAGACGGGTCGGGTGGATCTACTGGGGTCTTTAGCCATGACAGTGGGTGGTGGGGGCTGGTAACTGTGATATATTATGGAGGTCTCTTGCACGATAGTTCATATGGTGTCAGTCGGGTGGATTTAAGTCAATTGTGTACAGGGAAGACACGCAAGTGTAATGTGGTTTTGGGCAAGAGGGCTGATCTGTGTGCTAACTGTATGTTCATCCCTCCATCAGTGGGGCACGACACTGACAGGAAATAACTGGTCTAATATTTCAGTGCAGCACTTGTCGAGGTGACTGTTCCTCGGTAACCGGAGATCTGTGACAAGGCAGATGACCCTGCAGTGACAGCCACAGTCCTTCAGCACAAGTTCCTGCAACTATCTGCACGAGAGAAGCTTGTACCGAATAAACAGATCACAGGCGTCCTGGGCTTCTTGAGCCTTGTTCCAGACCAGACAGATTTTTGATGACTGGGAATGAAATGCCCAGGTGATTCAAGACAGAGAGACAATTATTTTGCTTTATAATGCTTCACTGTGAATGACATCAGTTTAGGGCTCTTAAAAATAACGGAGTCAGGGGAGAAGGCTGGAACGGGGTACTGATTGGGGATGATCAGCCATGATCACAATGAATGGAGGTGCTGGCTCGAAGAGCCGAATGGCCTACTCCTGCACCTATTGTCTATCGTCTATTTATCGAGCAGGCATAATGGTGCAACTGATAAAGATGCTGCCTCACAGCTCCAACGAACTGGGTTCGATTTTGATCTCTGGTGCTGTCTGCGTGGAGTTTGCATGTTCTCCCAGTGACCTCCGGATACTCCGAATGCTTCGGGTTCCTCCCGCATCTCTAAGATGTGCAGGATAGGTTAACTGGCTGCGATAAATTGTTCTGTTACAGTGAAATCTAGGCAGAGCTGATGAGAATGTGCAGAGAATAAAATTGAATAAGGGAAGGATTAGTCTAAATGGGAGCTTGTGGTGGGGTGGAAGATTGCAACCTTCACGTGGTCCACCCTGTTTCGACGAATGCAATCAACCTGGCGTGCACAATCAAGTAAGATCAAATAGAACAAGTTGTCCTGCAACTTTAGGCTGTGCACGCCATACGCAAGAAGAAGAAGAAGGAGCTTGGGGGACAGCACAGAGTTGGTGGGCTGGTTGGCCTATCTCATGCCCTGTCTCCGTATGCAGTATGAATAACATTGAAGTGCAGGAAATGTGACAGCTCACTCGGCAGGGCGATGCGGTGGCACAGCGGTAGAGTTGCTGCCTTACAGCGCTTGCAGCGCCGGAGACCAGGGTTCAATCCCAACTACAGGTGCCGTCTGTACGGAGTTTGTACGTTCTCCCCGTGACCACGTGGGTTTTCTCCGAGACCTCCGGTTTCCTCCCACACTCCAAAGACGTACAGGTTTGGATTGGAGGATAATGTTAATGTTAGGCATGTGGAGGAGAATGTTAGTGGTCAGTGCAGACTCGGTGGGCTGAAGGGCCTGTTCCCGCGCTGTATCTCTAAACTAAACTAAACTAAACTAAACTAATGACTTGACTTGACAGCTCGACAATGAACAGATAATAATAATAATTTAATTTAATTGCCACACAACCAAGGTCGGTGGTATTTGGGTTGCCAGTAGCGGTACAGTAATAAAGAACACAACCACAATAAAAATTTTACACAAACATCAACCACAGCATTCATCACTGTGGTGGAAGGCACAGAGCAGTATCGAGGGAGGGATGCGATAGACAGTTTGGGTCGAGACCTTTCTTCAGACTGATTCAAGGACCAGATAATCTGCTTTAGTGTTGGTGGTGAAGGGATAGATAAAGAATGCCAGATATTGGGAATAACTCACTAATCTTTCGACAGATAGTGCCTGTGGGAATATTTTGCATCCATTTAATAAACATATACATTGGTTTAAACCTTCTCAAGCGCCTTGGTTCAAACTGACAAAACCAAATATGTTGGATACTTGTTCCGGTTGGATGTTGAAGGTAGAATGGTTATTCCAGTTCACACGGTACTTTATAGTTTGCCGTAAGTAAAAGGTCTTGGTTTGAATAAGTTGCCCCTCAAGTACCTTTCCCCTCTCACCTTAGATATATATCATCTTCTTGATTCCCCTTCTCTGGGTAAAAGACGTACCCTATTTATTCCCCTCATGATCCTATACACCACCAGAAGATCACCTCAGCCTCCCGCTCTCTAAGGCATAAAATCCTATTCTGCCTAACCTCTCCCTGTAGCTCAGGTTCTCAAGTCCTGGCGATATCTTCTCTGCATTCCCTCCAGCTTAATCACAAGATGCAGCCTGCCTTGCTGAGTGTGTCCAGTATTTCCTTAAGCCCCTGTCCCACTTTCACGACCTAACTGGCCCGAGAAACATTGCAGCCATGACATCATTTTATCATGTGATCATTTTCCACTCGTAGCTAGTCGTGGTTGGTCTTAGGTGTGGAAGACAGAGGTCGGGGGGGGGGGTCGTAGGAGGTCGTAAACGTGGTCGTAGGAGGTCGTAGACATAGTCGTAGGTGGTCGTAGACATAGTCGTAGGAGGTCTTTTAATTTGGCGCGTCAACACGACCTTGACATTTTTTTCAACTCGTCTAGGATCTTCTAAACTCGTGGATTAGGTCTTCCAAGTGGGACAGGCCCACATGACTCTCCAGCTTTCTCAATGTACCCATTCTATTAGTTTCAACCATGCTTATTGTGGCATTTTTCCATTTTTTCCCACTGTCTGGATAAGAGAGTTACTCCTGCATTTACAGTCGTTTTTGATAGTTCGATCGCTCGCGTGTCAGACGATGTAGCTCGCTGTTGGCTTCTGTCAGGATAAAACAAATAGGGTGGTTGTTTGCCTGCATGGAGTCGATGGGCAGAATGGCCTGTTTCAACATTGTGTGTCTCTCCATGACTCTAATACTGACAAAACCGATGCGAAATCTCGCTCCATGACAAGGTGGATGGCGAGCTCTGGTGTGAAGTGGTTAACGCGGTAATATTAATACGTGCCACAGGAGAGCTGGACGAGTATTGACTTAGAGGAAGGATTAAGGGATGGAGACAGGTGGAGATGATTGAAGGAGGCTTGGAACATGACGCCTCCTGAGGGGCAGAGATCAATGCAGGGAAAGTGCTCAGCGGGAATCAGTAATGCACGATAGGTGGATAATCTAGCATCTTGTTGGAGAGAACACTAGCAAAAGCCTTGCTTAAAAGGCAGCATGGAGGCTACGGCAGAGAACCTTATACTACATACACGTAGAAGAATGAGTCATCGTTGTTTAAGTCAACTTTGGTCATCTTCAGTATCAGGCCACAGTGCATCCCCATAGACTCCGGTAAACGTCAGCTTTGGCTCGGGTAAATAACTCTCATTCTTGCGAATGACAACTGTGAGTTCAAGTTGCATTCAATAGAATTTTGCTGAAGGGCTATTGTTTCAATTCATTACATGTTAAGCTGGGGAGGGGAGGGGGGGAGGGGGGGGGGGGAGAGAGTGCTGGTCTATCAAATAGATGGCACGCTGAAACCGGAAAGACGTAAGGGATGTGTAGTAAGGAACTGCAGATGCTGGTTTACACCGAAGATGGACACAGAGTGCTGGAGTAACTCAGCCGGGTCAGGCAGCATCTCTGGAGAAAAAGGATGGGTGATGTTTCGGGTTGGGACCCTTCTTCTTGACAAAAGGAATGTCATCCTTAGAGTCCGGAGCAGATATATCCGCCTCAACCAACGCAACACGAAAAGGTTATTCAGCAGTGGGTGGCACAGTGACACAGCGGTAGAGTTACTGCCTTACAGTGCCAGAGACTGATTAAGGGTGCTGTCTGTATGCAGTTAGTTCGTTCTCCCTGTGACCGTGTGGGTTTTCTCCAGGTGCTCTAGTTTCTCCCTCCATTCCAAAGTCACAAGCTCTACACAGAGAAGACCTGTGGTCGGGATCGAACCCTTGCCCCCAGCGTTGTAAGGCAGCAACTCCACCACCCTGGTTCGCTGGCACTGTGTGGTCAGCTGTATCATTGTGCCACTCTTGAGCTCATATGTCACCAGGCAGTGCTGCTGTATAAACAGCCTCTCCTTACTCATTGAAAGTCCTGGGTCTCACTTGAGGAGTGGGCTACTTGAACCAACAACACTTGCCTGAATCAAAGTGTAACCTGGCCCACCACCCATAGTCAAGTCAAGTTTATTCGTCACATACACATACGAGATGTGCAGTGAAATTAAAAGTGGCAATGCTCGCGGATTGTGCAAAAAAACTAACACAAACAGAATGGAACAGAATCACATATTCACATATTACATATTTGTGGGGGGGAAGAAAAAGGGAAAAACAGCAATTTTAAAAAGACATCACACAACAGTAAAATGGTACAGTCAAGTTAGTCCCTGGAGAGATAGGCGTTTACAGTCCTAATGGCCTCTGGGAAGAAACTCCTTCTCATCCTCTCCGTTCTCACCGCATGGCAACGGAGGCGTTTGCCTGACCGTAGCAGCTGGAACAGTCCGTTGCTGGGGTGGAAGGGGTCTCCCATGATCTTGTTGGCTCTGGAGTTGCACCTCCTGATGTATAGTTCCTGTAGGGGTGCGAGTGTAGTTCCCATAGTGCGTTCGGCCGAATGCACTACTCTCTGCCATACCCACTCTTCCTCCATCCACCTGGGTACCAGCAGTCTCTTCACCATGGGAGGAAGGAAGGGAAGGAAACCAAGTATAATTCTGAGCACCACATCTCAAGAAAGAGAGGCTGTAAATCAGAAACATTAGAATATACACGGGACTTGAGGCAAACCTTTGTTATATTGCCTATGAATTGGAAGATTGAGGGTGATGTGATGTCGGTTGGAAATATATTGTTGGGTAGATACTTGTGAGGGATAGGGGTTAATACAGAGATAATTTATTTCTTACATTTGGGGAAGTGAATAAAGTGAACACAATCCAGAATCTACAGCTAGGCCGGACAGCGGGATTATCGGGGCACTCTGAGGAACAGCTTTGGATGAGGTGCTGGGAAGTCAGTGGGAAGTCATTTCTAGTCTCAGATCATACCTTTGTTATTAGTTGGCAACGACACAGACTTTGGACAGGCAAGAGGCTGGCTTTAAAGTTTGGGCTGACAAGTCTATAAATCAGAGCATTGAGTATAGAAGCTGGGATGTAATGTTAAAATTGTACAAGGCATTGGTGAGACCAAGTCTGGAGTATGGTGTACAATTTTGGTCGCCCAATTATAGGAAGGATGTCAACAAAATAGAGAGAGTACAGAGGAGATTTACTAGAATGTTGCCTGGGTTTCAGCAACTAAGTTACAGAGAAAGGTTGAATAAGTTAGGTCTTTATTCTCTGGAGCGCAGAAGGTTAAGGAGGGACATGATAGAGGTCTTTAAAATGATGAGAGGGATAGACAGAGTTGATGTGGATCAGCTTCAAACAAGGGAAGATTCAAACAAGAGGACATGACTTCAGAATTAAGGGACAGAAGTTTAGGGGTAACATGAGGGGGAACTTCTTTACTCAGAGAGTGGTAGCGGTGTGGAATGAGCTTCCAGTGGAAGTGGTGGAGGCAGGTTCGTTGGTATCATTTAAAAATAAATTGGATAGGCATATGGATGAGAAGGGAATGGAGGGTTATGGTATGAGTGCAGGCAGGTGGGACTAAGGGAAAAATGTTGTTCGGCACGGACTTGTAGGGCCGAGATGGCCTGTTTCCGTGCTGTAATTGTTATATGGTTATATGGTTAAGTCATGCGCAATGTTGTGGGTGAGCCACACTCTTGGAAGGAGTACCTATAGAGCGCTTATTTTACTTCGGAGTCACGTGAGTGACTACGTGAAGACCCCACCAGCACGCATGCGCGCCTTATCGTCTAACGCACTGCGCAGCGACTGGCGGGGAGGAGCGTTGCCCCCACAGCGGTAGGTTTAAAACAGGACCTGCAGGTACGTTCTTTACTCTGAGGTCGTTTTTTGTTCTATTTTCTGTGTTACAGGAAAGGAACTATGGACAAGTCTAAAACTAAGTCCAAACGGACCGCATCCAGACGGACTGCGGGGAACCGCGGAAGTACGGGCAGTCAGCAGCGGCCGCCTGCACCTGGATCGTTATCTGTGTGATCAGCAGTCTCCATGGCACCTGCACAGTCTGAATCAACACCACGGACTGGCGGGAAGGCCAAGCAGAAGTCGGACAGGCCCGTAGACTCGGACCTCAACCAATGCCACAAGAATAGGTTCAAGAAGGAACTGCAGATGCTGGAAAATCGAAGGTAGACAAAAGTGCTGGAGAAACTCAGCGGGTGCAGCAGCATCTATGGAGGGAAGGAAATAGGCAACGTTTCGGCCCGAAACGTTGCCTATTTCCTTCGCTCCATAGATGCTGCTGCACCCGCTGAGTTTCTCCAGCACTTTTGTCCACAAGAATAGGTTCATCAGCCATTAAAGTGGGGTGGGTGATTGCAACCATCACGTGGTCCGCCCTGTTTCGACGAATGCAATCAACCCAGCGTGCACAATCAAATAAGATCAAATAGTCGTCCTACAACTTTAGGCTGTGCACGCCATACGCAAGAAGAAGAAGAAGATGCCATTAAAGTGAGACTATAAACCAAGGCCCTAAATATCCCATCACATGGATGGAAGCAAAACCCATCACCTGCTGTCACTTTGAAGTGCAAGGTCCAACATTCAGTCCTCAACCAGTAGAGTATAATTCACTCTATATTTATTGATGATTATCTGCATTTAATGTGCCTGTAAAGCTGCAGCAAGTAAGAATTTCAATGAAGATAGACCCAAAATGCTGGAGTAACTCAGTGGGTCAGGCAGCATCTCTGGAGAAATAGAATAGGTGATGTTTCGGGTTGAGACCCTTCTTCAGACCAACCCGACACCTATTAATTTTCTCCAGAGATGCTGCCTGACCTGCTGAGTTATGCCCCTGTCCCACTTAGGAAACCTGAACGGAAACCTCTGGAGACTTTGCGCCCCACGCAAGGTTTCCGTGCGGTTCCTGGAGGTTGCAGGTGGTTGCCGAAAGTTGCAGGCAGTGGAAGCAGGTAGGGAGACTGACAAAAACCTCCGGGAACCGCACGGAAACCTTGGGTGGGGCACAAAGTCTCCAGAGGTTTCCGTTCAGGTTTCCTAAGTGGGACAGGGCCATTACTACAGCATTTTATGTCTATCTTCGGTGTAAACCAGCATCTGCAGTTTCTTCCGACACATTAAGAATTTCAATGTTTGGGTCCGAGTACATATGACAATCTTGACTCTGAAAACAGATGATCTGATCAGCATTGTGTAGGAAGGAAGGGTCTGAATAAGGGTCTCGACCTGAAACGTCACCTTTTCCATTTCTTCAGAGATGCTGTCTGATCCAATCAGCATTATTTGGTTGTCGGTGAATCTTGTAGTGCATGAATGGCTGCCGTATTTTGTACATTGAACACTGACTCCAATTGCGGAGAGTTTCATCAGCTGCAGAGTTCTTTGGGACATCTTGGGTTTGGCAAAAGCCCAATTAAATGCCTGTCTTCCTTTCATTCAGCTATCTTCAGATATACGTGGCAGTACAGGGATCTAGGCAGTGAAAGTTCACCAGACTGATGGCAGGACTATCATATGAGGAGATATTAAGCTGACTAGGTAGGTCTATGTTCATTGGTGTGTAGAAGAATAAGAAAGGATCTCAATGAAATATACAACATTCTGACAGACTGAATACAAGGAGGATGTGTCCTTTGGCTCGAGGTGTCTCGAATGAAGTGGTACAGTTTCAGGATATGGGATAAAACATACTGGATGAAGATGAGAAAATATTTCTGCACGCGGAGGGTGACGAACTGGTTGAATTCTCTACCAGATGGTGGTAGAGAGAATGTCACTCAATTTATTTAAGGACAGATTTCTGGACGCAATTGCAATCGAGGTGTCTTGGGACGAGAGTCGTAATATGATACTAAGATGGAGGGTCATCCATTATCATACTAAATGGCAGGACAGAATTGAAGGGCCAAAATTTGGAAACAGGCTCTTCGGTCCATCGAGCCCATGCCAATCAACAATCACCCATACACTAGTTCCAACCTACACGCACGGGATGCAAGCAGAAGCCTCCACGTGGCGCATCCCGGGCAATGCTGATGACAGAAACTGTACCACAGTGACTGACTGAAGTAGCCAATTCTGCAACCACCGACCGTCAACCATCACTGACCGACCGGAAAGACGTGATATGGAAGATGGCCGGACACGAGGAAGAAGAAGACCTACACACACCAGGGACAATTCACAGAAGCCAATTAAAAAAATCAAATCAAATCGAATCAACCTTTATTGTCATCTTGCAAAGCAACAGTTGTACAGTGCAAAATGAGAAGACGTTTCCCAGGGAATACCGCATGAAGCTTAAAACATTTCACACATAATAACAATAAAAACAATCCAGTCCCTGATGAAACAGTATAAATAATTAAAAGCAGGTAAAACAGCAACATTAAAATACAGTAAACCAATCATTAAAATGTCCAGGGCAGCTGATTTGAGTGGCCAGTGCCAGAGTTATTAAAATGTCAGTGCAAAGCCGCAGTCAGGTGACTGTGAGTACAGAGTGACTGTTTAGCAGGCTCACAGCCTGTGGCAGGAAGCTGTTTAGCAGTCCTGTAGTCTTTGATGCTACGGTATCTCTTGCCTGATGGCAAGGGATCCCGCTCCGGGTGGTAAGTAAGTCCCCAGGTGTATGTGGAGGGGGTGCAGTTTGTCCTTAGCTATTCTCAGAGCTTTTTTCAGACAGCGGCTCTGGAACAGTTCTTGTACCGAGGGTAGGGAGGCGCCAATGATCCTCTCTGCTCCCCTCACTACCCTCTGCAGAGCCTTCCTGTCCGAGCAGTTGCAGGTGGAGTACCACGTGTTTATGCAGTACGTGAGTACAGACCTGTTCTATTCCGATTATATGTTTTTATTCCGATTACTATGTAAGGTGTCCTTGAGATGTCTGAAAGGCGCCCATTAAATAAAATTTATTATTATTATTAGACTCCACCGTGCCTCTATAAAAAGTCCTGAGGATGTTGGTGGGGAGTGAGGCCTGTTTGAGTTTCCTCAGGGAGTGCAGTCGCTGATTAACCCTACAAACCTGCACGTCTTTGGAATGTGGGAGGGAACTGGAGCACCCGCAGGAAACCGGAGCACCCGGAGAAAACCCACGCAGTCACAGGGAGAATGTACAAACTCCATACAGACACCACCCATAGTCAGGATTGAAACCGGGTCTCCGGCGCTTGAGGCAGCAGCTCGACCACTGCGCAGCTGTGCTGACCAAAATGGTGCGCTCCTGCTCCTATTTTCTACGTTAAGTCTAACCCCAGCTCCAGTGTCAGGACAAAGCAACGTTGTAAATTCTGCGACGTACCAGTTAGTGAGGGCTGTACTCAATATGCTGACACATAAAAAAAAACAGAGGTCGATATCTTTGAATAAATGCGACAAATGTCTTCTTCTCGCTAGAGCTTCTGGAATCAGCACCTTTAAATTGAAGTGATGTGAGGGATGGGTCAGAGGGCTTGCAATGAATAACAGTTAGAATAGGTTTGACACACAAACAAATTTTGCAAAATTTAACTGGGTAAATAAAACCAACATTTCAGCACAATTTTCCCAGCAAAACATCTTTCTGTTCTCGGATAATGTGGGTTTTCATTTTAATGACAGATTCGTTAACAAGAATAAATTAGTTGTTGTTTTTCACTTCTTTTCAGAAGATAAATCATATCTTTCTAGACACCACCACTTGTGCTAAGATCCCATCACAGCTCAGTGACCATTTTGATGGGTAGGTAGACACAAAATACTGGAATAACTCAGTAGGTCAGGCAGCATCTCTGGAGAAAAGGAATTGGTGATGTTTGGGATCGAAACCCTTCTTCAGAACAGGTGCCCTTTCTGATAGCGCGGCGGGGACTTACTTACCATCCGGAGCGGGATCCCTCACCTGGGGATCCCTGGAGAAGAGCTCTGACCGCCAGCCTGCGGCCTACAACATCTTGAAGCCGCGGTCTCCGGTAGGGAAGCACCGATTCGGGACTTACCTTCCAGACGAGAGGGCCTGTACATCTGGCCGCCCGCAGCGGCAACTGCGGAGGTTATGGCCCCAACCACGGGGGAACAATGGAGGAGGACTGACTGTACTTTGTGCCTTCCACCACAGTGAAGAATGCTGTGGTGGATGTTTGTGTTAAATTTTTATTGTGTATTGTGTGTTCTTTTTGATTGTACCACTGCTAGTGAGTTCATTTCACTGCACTTTATTGTGTATGTGATGAATAAATCTGATTGATTGGTTGATTGATTGATTGATTGATTGATTGATAGCAAGAGTACCAACGTGCATTTAAGTGGTGCCGTTAACTTGAATGCTCCGAAATTCACTGATCAAACCAAAGGGCCACATAAAGAGATTTCAGATAACTGATCAAAGGAGGGGGGAGGAGGGATGGGGGAGGGGAAGGGGGGGGGGGGGGGGGGGGGGGATTTAAAGCAAGGAACTGTAGATGCTGGTTTACAAAAAGAAACACAAAGTGCTGGTGTAGAGGATCTGAAGTAGAGTCCTGACACAAAACATCCCTCCAGTTTCTGCCTGACCCACTGAGAAGGGGTAGAGAGGGCACTTCAGACCTTTGTGCCCAATTAGTTTGAGTTACCTATGGATAAGCTGTGAATGACATGATGGTGGAGCTGCTGCCTCACAGCTGCGGTGACGTGGGTTCAACTCTGACCCCTGGTGCTGTCTGTGGGGAGTTTGCACGTATTGTACCATGGCGGCGCGGTTTCTGCCAGGTGCTTCGGTCTCCTCTCACATCCCAAAGGTGGTGGATCGGCGACTGCAAATTGGCCTCGGACGTGTCAGCAAGTGGGAGCTGGAAATCTGGAGAAGTTGGTGGAAATGTTGGAGAATAAAAGGAAGGATGTGTATAAATGGGGGTACGATGGTCGGTGTGGACTTGGTAGATCAAATGACCGTATACTAGGATTATCAAGGGGCCTGGGGTGGAAGATTGCAACCTTCACGTGGTCCGCCCTGTTTCGACCAATGTAATCAACTCGACGTGCACAAACGGAAGATCAAATAGAACAAGTTGTCCTACAACTTTAGGCTGTGCACGCCACACGAAAGAAGAAGAAGAAGAAGCTCAAGGGGCCGAAACTGTGGGGTATGCAGTGCTGTGGGAGATTAGGACATGGAGAGATTTGAAAATAAGGAAGGACTTTGGATTGGTAGCATTGCTAAACTGGAGCTGGTGTAGAGTGATGAGCATAGTTACACTGGGTGAATGGGCTCTGTGTGAGTTAGCGGATAGGCAGTAGAACATTGGACAAATTAAAGTTTCAGCAGTGTTTCTGATTAAGCATGCCAAGAGGTAATGAAGGCACAAATGCAAAGGAAGACTTGTATAGAAAGTTAACAGTCCTCTCAGGATTATGAAAGTGATCCATGGCTCAATCATCAAAGACAAGCAAGGGATTATTCTCAGACCAAATAGACCCAATGCCTATCTCCATACTGAATATTTCAAGACAGGCAATGAACTACATGGAACAGGGCCTTTCTCCAGCTGCTATTCCAATGATCATTACGTGGAAAAGTACACCCAAAAAGCTTCAGTAACTCAGCGGGTCAGGCAGCATATCTGAAAAAAAGGAATAGGTAACGTTTCAGGGTGAGACCCTTCTTCAGACTGAGAGTCAGGGAAAGGGAAACGAGAGATAGAGACATTGATATAGAGAGATATAGAACAAAGGAATGAAAGATATGCAAAACAGTAACGATGATCAAGCAAAGGTGGAGCTCACAATGGTCCATTGTTGGCTGCGGATCCAGTAAATCATTCCAGAGGCTTGACATGAACTCATACTTCTTTCTTGGAATGGGTGGCAGTGATGGTGAAGTGATTATGTTACTGCTTCAGTTAACCAGAACTAGGTAGGGGGCGCTGCACTGGCAGCGCCTGTCGGCAGCGTGTCCGTCTTTTTCAACTTTTTTTTCTTTTTTTAGTATGTTTAAAAGTCAGTTTTTAATGTTTCTTTGTGAGTTATGTGTGGGGGGTGGTGAGGGGGGGTAAGGGGGAAACCGTTTCGGCCGCCTCTTCCATGGAGAGGCGACTTTTTCAGGTCGCCTCCCCCGTGGCCTAACAGCATGGATCGGCGCCGACTTTCCCGGAGACGCGCCCGGAGCTTCAGCGGCGGGCACAGCGTGGACTCTCGGCGAGGAGCGGGTGAGACCTCGCTGGAGGGGAGCGCTCCGTTACGCTGGCCCGCGGCAGCCGGCAGCCGGCAGCCTGAAGCAGCGGTCTGCAGAACTCCAGCTGGTGCGGCGTCTACAGCCCAGGATCTCACGTTGGGGACCCGGGGGAAGAAGCTTCCACCGCCGGCCCGCGGCCATCTTCTACCGCGGGCGCGGTATGGACTTAACATCACCCCAGGAGGGGAGCTTCGACCGCCGGCCCTGCAGACTGTGGTGCTTCCGGCTGCGGCACGGCAGGTACTTTAAAACTTTGACCGCCGGCCTGCGGCCTACACCAGCCTGAAGCCGCGGTCTCTGGTTGGGAAGAGCCGATCCTGGACTCACCTGGACTTTGACTTTGTCCCTTACCATCTGGACGCCCGCAGCAACGGCTGTGGAGGGTGGAGGTCCCGACCACGGGGGAAAATGGAGGAGGACTGGCCAAGCTCTGTGACTTCCACCACAGTGATGAATGCTGTGGTGGATGTTTGTGTAAAATTTTAATGTGGTTGTGTTCTTTATTATTGTACCGCTGCTGGCAACCCAAATACCACCGACCTTGGTTGTGTGGCAATAAAATTATTTCTATTCTATTCTATTCTATTCTATTAATACAAAATATACAAAGAGAAGTTGCTAATATGGGCCATTGAGCCTCCTCTGTCATCAATAAATAGGACCATGGCTGCTTAGATCTTGGCTTCAGCTCTATTTTCCCATAACCCTGGACTCTCCCGACAGATCAAATCCTCTCTGTGTCACCGTTGAATAGAATAATAGCTCAAGGGCCTGTCCCACGTGGACGACCTAATCCACGAGTTTAGAAAACGTTTAGACGAGTTGAAAAAAATGTCAAGGTCGTGTTGACTCGCCAAAGTAAAAGACCTCCTACGACTATGTCTACGACCTCCTACGACTAGCATCACGACCTACTACAAGTAAAAAGTGTCAATTTCTTCCATGCCGACTTTTTTTAACTTGTGGACATTTTTTATCAGGTTGGAATAAACGCCGCGTCCTACTTGAGGCCAAGAGTACACGGGGACCACTCACGAGCACGAGGAAGAGTTACAAAGACCTCCTACAACCTCGTGGCGACCATGCTGCGAGTATGAGTCAAGGGCAAACTGGGAAGAGTTCGCCAATTAGGTCGTACATGTGGGACAGGGGCTTCAGACTCTTCAGCTCCCTGAGGAAGAGAATTCAAAAGACTCACAATGCTGTGGGAGTGAAAAAATAAATTCCCCCTCGCATCTCGTTGTAGAATGGAAGACCCCTCACTGCAAACTCTCCCCGGATAATGAGGGTGAGCATCCACTCAGCATCTAACAATCCAGACAGATGTGACTTTAAATGCTGCAGTCTGAGACTTTGAAAACCGGGGCTCATTAAATGTGACTTAAATTCTGCCAAATTGTCATTAAAAAATATTTGGTTTGGGAAGAGAAAGATGATCTGGTCTGAGCTTTTAAGAAGGAACTGCAGATGCTGGAAAATCGAAGGTAGATAAAACTACTGGAGAAACTCAGCAGGTGCAGCAGCATCTATGGAGCGAAGGAAATAGGCAACGTTTCAGAGCTGATATGTGATTGCATTGCCGATCAATGTAACTATTGACTACCTGCTGCAGATTATTAACAAGTTGTACCGATTAGTATTGGAGTTATTGTCTTAACCTTTGGTGATCTATCACCTCCAAATAAAGCCAGTGAGTGCAAATCAACACCTGGAAAATGTACCCTGAGCCTTAAGTGTAGGGCAGAGGTGGTGCTGCACTATCTAAGGCACAGGGTTTCAGACAAGAACTTAGCTGCCCAACCAGGTGAACATAAAAGACATAGTGGGTGCTACCTTGAAGAACAGGAGTTATCCCTGGGGACATGGCCGTAGTCATACAGCAAGGAAACAGGCCCTAGGACCCAATTTACCCACGCTGACCAAGATGCCCAATCTATATTAGTTCCACCAGCCCACGTTTCGCCCATATTCTTCTAAACCTTTCCTATCCATGTACTTGTCCAAATATCTTTTAAATGTTGCGATAGCACCTGCCGTAACTATGGCAGGTCATTGCATATACCCACCACCCTTTGTGTGAAAAAGTTGCCCTCAGGTTCCTATTAAATCTTTCCCCTCTCACCTTAAACCTATGCCCTCTGGTTCTTAATTCCGATAATATCGCACAAAAATTTGGCGAGATTTCAGAATTGATTTCAGAAATACTTAATTGACCGTAACTGCTTTGGAGCCACCTCATAGGGAGGTGAAGGACAGTATCGAAATGTAAGTCAATCTTTCTGCTCAGAGGCATTAGGAATGAACAATAAATACCAGTCATGGCATTGACCACTTCCTGAACATGTGAAGCGCACACCAATTGCCTCATTTTCAAGGCACCTCAGGACCAACCAAAAGTAAAGGGCCTGTCCCACTTTCACGACCTAATTCACAACCTTTTTAACTCGTCAACATTTTTCATCGTGTTGAAAAAACGCCCGACCTACTTGATGTCACGAGTACCTCCGACTAGCATCATGATGACCTACCTATGACCTCGTGACGGCCATGCTGCGAGTATGAGTCAAGGGCAAACTCGGCAGAGGTCAGAGTGAATTAGGTCTTGAAAGTGGGACAGGCCCCTGAGTCTTGCATTTCTGTACCACCTCTATATTTTAGATTGATTCTTTGAGGTCTAAATGTTGGCCACTGCACACTGGGGAGAACTCCACTGGCTCATCTTTAAAAGAGTATTGCAGGATCTTTCACATCCACCTTCCTGCACCTTGGTTAAACATCTTGCCGAAAAGATAGTAGTCCTTAAGGTGCAACGCTCCTTTGATACTGCACTGAACTATAGGCCTGATTTTAGTAGTCGGACACGAGTCTCGAACCCATGACAGCTGGCTCAGGGGAGAGAGAGTGGGCATAGCTCATGTAAAGGAAAGAAAGCAAGTGACCATGTTCCCTTAAACAACTAAAGCCGAGAAACTATTCAGCTGCATAATCAAAGATACTAATCCCACAGGGAGAAACAACCCTGGACCACAGCTCAAAGATTCCGATCTATCCCACTTAGAAGCTGTCTCTCAAGGAGCCTGCAGCCTGATAAGGCTGCTGACATAGGGAGAAAGATATCATTCATATTCTCTGCAGCACACTCCGTCTCTCACACTCGCTTATGCTCTTTGTTTCAATTAGTGGTCAGAAGACGTCTAGCGGAACAGAAGGCTGGCCACTGTTGGTTACTCCACTTAACACCCAGATGCACGAACAATGTGCCCCTGTGGACCGATTCTTGGTCTGAGGGTAACCACGGTGAAAGCAGCTTTGCACCGCTGTAAACAATCTTGGGTTGAGATCATCTTTACGGAAGATGGAACGCAAAAGCTTCTACCTTCTTAAAAGGAAATTACTGCACTTCCAACCCGAAGCTTGTGGGCGTGTAAGACAGAGCATCTTGCAAGAAGCTTGCAGATTCTACAGCCTACAGCCACCCTGGAGAGACAGTAGCCAGTGAAATTTTCCCGGAAGATTGGAAGAATTCTCTGTTCTGCTTGTAACCCTTTCATTGCTTGTTTTTCTTTAAGACTTGATGGTTTATTGGTACCCTGATACCGCAGAGTGAGAGCTGGGAACGTACACATGATGACCTTCCCGGCGTTAGTGTCCACTGTGGGTCGGAAGAATGTTGGTTTGAGGTCCACGCCAGAGACTGACACTGTGACCGAGGGTGTCGTGGTACTGGGGATAGGACAGTACCGAGAGAGTACCGCACTGCCAGAGGGACGGTATTGAGAGAGTGCCGCACTGTCAGAGGGGCAGTACTGGGCAAAGATACTAGTATCTTTGGTGCTGAGGTAGTACCACACTGTCAGAGGCGCAGTACTGAGGTAGTACCACACTGTCAGAGGGGGCAGTACTGGGGTAGTACCACACTGACAGAGGGGGCAGTACTGTGGTAGTGCCACACTGACAGAGGGGGCAGTACTGGGGTAGTGCCACACTGACAGAGGGGGCAGTACTGGGGTAGTACCACACTGACAGAGGGGGCAGTACTGGGGTAGTGCCACACTGACAGAGGGGGCAGTACTGGGGTAGTACCACACTGACAGAGGGGGCAGTACTGGGGTAGTGCCACACTGACAGAGGGGGCAGTACTGGGGTAGTACCACACTGACAGAGGGGGCAGTACTGGGGTAGTGCCACACTGACAGAGGGGGCAGTACTGGGGTAGTGCCACACTGACAGAGGGGGCAGTACTGGGGTAGTACCACACTGACAGAGGGGGCAGTACTGGGGTAGTACCACACTGACAGAGGGGGCAGTACTGGGGTAGTGCCACACTGACAGAGGGGGCAGTACTGGGGTAGTACCACACTGACAGAGGGGGCAGTACTGGGGTAGTACCACACTGACAGAGGGGGCAGTACTGGGGTAGTACCACACTGTCAGAGGGGGCAGTACTGAGGTAGTACCACACTGTCAAAGGCCAGTACCAACAGGGTGCTCTACTGTTCGATGGCCAGTGCTGAGAATAAATTGCACTGTTTTTTTTTTTTTTTTAATCAAAAAATTTATTCAATTATTAAAAATAATATTGACACTACAATAAAACAAGCCAGAACCCACCACCATAATACAATACAAACATGTATCCATAATAAACTACTATACAACTATGTTACAATCCTTATTGAGCATACATTCAACACCCTGCGGAGCCCAGCGGTCCCGGAACTCCCTCAGGGTGCCCGTAGACAGGGCGTATTCCCTTTCTAACCCCACCCGGGCATGGACGTAACCCCGGAAAAGGGGCAGGCAGCCGGCTCGGGTAGAGCCCTCCACTGTCTGGTGCCTTGACTCACGGATGGCCAGCTTGGCCAGGCCCAGGAGCAACCCAACCAGGACATCTTCAGCCCTACCCCCTCCCCTACGCACAGGGTGTCCAGAGATGAGGATGGTGGGTGAAAAATGCAGCCAGAAGGCAAGGAGCAGCCCCTTTAGATATTCAAACAGTGGCTGCAGCCTCACGCACTCCATGTACACGTGGTACACAGACTCTTCCAGCCCGCAAAAGTGGCAGGTGGCTGGCGAGTCTGTGAACCGCGAGAGAAACAGGTTGCAGGGAACACCTCGGTGCAACACCCTCCACCCCAGGTCCCCAATGTAAAGGGGGAGAATCCCTGCGTAGAGGGACCCCCACCGGGGGGCCCCCCTCGCGACCGGAAGGCAACACCGACCGCCACTTGGTGTCCGGACGGTGGACCAGGGCGAGGAAGTGCAGGGTGTGGAGGAGGAGCCTGTACAGGACACGCCTCCCTGCGTCTCGGAGGGAGACGAAGGGTGTCGAGGAAAGGCGGCTCAAATTGTGTGGGACCGGCTCCCGGGATGGATTACGGCGCCTGGGTCCGATGAGTACTTCCGGCTGAGCGGGGGCTTGCTCAACCACAAGTACTCCACACGTTTGAGCCCCCCGGTCACCCGATGGGGCGGGACAAGGACCGGCTGCTCTCACGCCTGGGCCATCACCCTCATAAATTGCACTGTTGGAAGTAGCAATGTTACAAAATTTTGAGATTTTAAAAATCAAGTCTGTAATTTATCCCATCAGATAAAGCATAAAAATAAGTTTAATTTGACACCTAATTCACTTTCATATCTCAAGTATTTAAAAAGTTATGGCCATTTTCATACTGGGAAATTAGCATCTTGTTCCCTATTGATTTTCTATGGACATAACAAAAAAGCTGTGATCGTGAACAGTCAAAAGCCCATAACTTTCTTAAAAATTAAGAGAACTGAATGAAATTTTCAGTTATCATAGATTGAAGCATTCTGAAACAAATATAAAATAATCTTACTTGGATGACCTGAAATTAAAGCATATAATTAGTTAGTTACCTAATTGTAGCTAATTTCAGACTTCAATTACTAGATCTAAACATCTATCCATTTCTTAATAAATGATTAACATTTTTAAATAGCCTAAATGTCCAAATAATATTCACAAATAATTCACAATAAAACATGATTTTTAAATCTCATTTACATTAATTTATAGGCCAAATGGAAGGAATTTAGTGTTTAATTGCTGTAAATAAATGCCCATTTAAATCAGCTTTCTAGTGGGTCCCTGTGGAACGCGCTGGTTTAGAACGTTCACATTGCGGTAGATTTGTGCCCCAAATGCCGAGAAAAATACTGCGCGATATAATGGGCCCAAATTGAGCTACTCGCAATAGTAAACTTTGTATAACGGGATCTTTAGAAGCCCTTTTTAATGTAAAAATATACAACCTAACTTCTGCTATTTGCTTTATGAGACCCTGCGGTTGCTGGCGGTCGCGGGTTTAGAGATTGATTTTTAAACTACTATAACTATTATTCAAGGCCTTTAAACCTAATAATAGCTTTTGCGACGGGGTCTTCCAGCGATTTTTCGTTAATAATTAACTAGGCTGAACATTTTCGATTGGAACAGCTTAGAGAAAATCGCGTTTTAAACCCGCCCCCTCTAAACGGCGCCAAAATCGCGCACACCCACAACGGAAGATTTTCAAGGACGCTTCAGGTAGGCTTTGCAACATACCTATTGGAAGGGGACAATACTGAGAGACTGCTGTGCCGTTAGAGAAACAGTACGGTGAGAATGTCACAGTTAGATGGGAAGAACTTCTAGAGCTGCACTATCAGAGTGCTGAGCCATCGGAGTACCGTTAAAGATAGTGCCTTTCAGATGAATGTTAATCCAGCCTCCCATCTGTTCTCTCAGGTTAATGTAAGAATTCCCATGTCATTACTTTGAATAAGAGGAGGGATCCTATGTCCTCGAGCCAACATTTATCCCTCAATCAACATCCCGAAACAGATGGTCTGGTCATTGTTGTTTGTGGGACCTTGCCACATACAATTTGGCTGCCACATTCCGGAGATTTCAATAAAAATTCTTTATTGTTGTTAAACCACCACGGGAAGCCCCAGGGTATTAAATAAATCCCCACCCCTTTAACCAAGTTTTTGGTTGTCATTTTCAAAGGCTCTGTGTCAAATTTGCTTGACCTGCTCCTGTGGGACGTTTTGAAGAGATAAAGTTATCCGTCACTCTCTTCAAATTACAGTATCTGTTATACGATGGTCACAGTAACTCAAAACATGCCGATGCAGTGGTTATTGGGAGGGAGGAGGTGAGTGCGGGAGGGGAAGGAGTGGGGTTGTATGGAGGACTGCAATGTAGGCTGGAGAGAGGTGAATGGAATGCATGTGCCTCATCCATAATTGTTCTTGCATTAGAAGGGCTGGGCCTGGCGAAACGGAGGTTAACACTGGAATGAAGGATGGGTGAATCTTGGATGGAACAATGCTCTGGGGTCACATAAATGTGACAAAGGTGAAAGGTAGAAAGGAGATCAGAAATTTGCTCCCTTTGGCCTGCACTCTGCTGTGGTCAGATTTTCCCGAGTTCCTGCAATACTGGGGATTTGACATCAAATTCCAACATATGGTGTCAGCCCTGCATATATATCTGACCAAGTGCCTACATCTCAACAACAAGTTGATTTTATGCAGGAAGAAGAAACAGGGTGCTGGAGCAGTTCAGTGGGCCAGGCAGCACCTCTGGAGGACATTGATAGGCGATGTTTCAAGTCTAGTTTAGTTTAGGTTGGTTTATTGTCACGTGTCCCGAGGTACAGTGGAAAGCTTCTGTTGCGAGTTTACCAGTCGAGCCGTCCACAGTGTACAGATAGATGATAAAGGGAATAGTGTGAATACCATTTAGTGGAAGCTAAAGCCGGGGTGGAAGATTGCAACCTTCACGCGTTTCGACTAATGCAATCAACTCGACGTGCACAAACGGAAGATCAAATAGTACAAGTTGTCCAACAACTTTAGGCTGTGCACGCCACACGAAAGAAGAAGAAGAAGAAGAAGAAGCTAAAGCCAGTAAAATCCATTCTGCAGTTGTACACGGCCCTAGTGAGACCACACCTGGAGTATTGTGTGCAGTTTTGGTCCCCTAATTTGAGGAAGGACATTCTTGCTATTGAGGGAGTGCAGCGTAGGTTCACAAGGTTAATTCCCGGGATGGCGGGACTGTCGTATGCTGAGAGAATGGAGCGACTGGGCTTGTACACTCTGGGGTTTCAAAGGACGAGAGGGATCTTATTGAAACATATAAGATTATTAAGGGTTTGGACACGCTAGAGGCAGGAAACATGTTCCCGATGTTGGGGGAATCTGTTTAAGAATAACGGGTAAGCCATTTAGAACGGAGACGAGGAAACACTTTTTTCGCACAGAGTTGTGAGTCTGTGGAATTCTCTGCCTCAGAGGGTGGTGGGTGGAGGCTAGTTCGCTGGATACATTCAAGAGAGAGCTAGATAGGGCTCTTAAAGATAGCGGAGTCACGGGCTATGGGGAGAAGGTAAGAACGGGGTACTGATTGGGGATGATCAGCCATGATCGCATTGAATGGTGGTGCTGGCTCGGAGAGCCGAACGGCCTACTCCTGCACCTATTGTCTATTGTCTATAAAGATAGTCCGAGCGGCTCCAATGAGGTTGATTGTAGTTCAGGGCTGCTCTCTAAATGTAGTAGGATAGTTCAGTCGAAGCTCTTCTGTAAACTGATTGTGGTGTGGTGGCCAGAAGAAAGCTGGAAGACAGGAGGGGCAGGTAGTAGGTCTTGCAGATAGTAGGCGACCCAGGTGAGGAGGGTTACTTGATTGACAAAGGCCAGAGACTAAAAGAAAGAAGGCGTGAGACAAAAGCATTCAAGAATTGCAAATTGTGAAGCTGGAGGAATGAAAATAGGTTCAATGGAGGGGAGCGGGGAGAAAAAGGGTGCATTCCAGATGGGGAACAGGGGAGAGGGAGGGGAGGAGAAGAAAGGGGGGTTATAAGGAGGAAACAGGGAGAGGAGGAAGGTCATGTAATTATCTAAAATTGGAGAATTCAATGGTCATTCTGTTGGATTGTAAGCTGCCTAAGCAGAATATTATTGTATGTTTACAGGTCATTTAACATAATACATGTCCCAATGCCCTTCACAGGAGCATTACCAGTCTAACATTTGACAAATAATAGTACAAATGGCCAAAGGATGACTCAAAGAGGCAGGTTTCATCTTAGGGAAGGAAGGAGGGGTGGAGAATTAGGATCCAAGGAGGAAATTCCAGACCTAAGGGTCCCTGAGCTAGCAGTGGTGAAAAGATTAAATTTGAGGTGAGCAAATATTGGTAGAGTCCTCTCAGGACTAGAGGAGGTTGCAGAGATAACCTAATTGCTGCAAAATCTGCCTACCTCTCCTCCATATTCACCGATCCCTGCCTAAACCACAGAACCCTCTTCTCCACAGTGGGCAACCTCCTCAAGCCTCGAGCCAACACTCTCCCTACCTCTACTCCGGATCTCTGCAACTCATTCCTCCACTTTTTCGCTGATAAAATCAGCACCATCTATCAATCTTTATCCCCTGTACCCGACTCCCCAGCATCTACTCCACCACCTACCAAGGCCCCTCCTTTCAACATCTCCACTGACCTCCTTACCCCTCCTCCACACTGCTTCCTCTCCCAGTTTGACCTGGTCACCCCTACTGAAATCTCCAAACTCATCAGCTCTTCCAAACCCACTACCTGCTCCCTCGACCCTCTCCCCACTCCCCTGCAGAAGTCCTGCCTCCCCGTTCTCTGCCCCTACCTCATTAATCTCTTCAACTCCTCATTGTCCCAAGGAATTGTCCCCTCCGCTTTCAAAACTGCTGCCGTTACACCAATCTTAAAGAAACCTGGTCTTGATCCCTCCTCTCTCATTAACTACCGCCCAATCTCAAACCTCCCCTTTCTTTCAAAAACCCTGGAGCGTATCGTTGCGTCGCAACTTCATTCCCACCTCCTTGCGTATAACCTACTTGAACCCCTCCAATCTGGCTTTCGCCCCCTCCATAGCACAGAAACTGCTCTCCTCAAAGTCCTCAACGACCTCCTCACCTCTGCTGACACTGGTTCCCTCAACATCCTCATCCTCCTCGACCTGAGCGCAGCCTTCGATACAGTGAACCATAACATCCTGCTCACCAGACTCAAAGACCTCGGCATTGAAGGCTCTGCACTCAGCTGGCTCCGTTCCTACCTTTCCAACAGATCCCACTTCATCTCTCTCCACAACCACACCTCTGCTACAGCCACAGTCACTCAATGCGTTCCTCAAGGCTCCGTACTCGGCCCCCTCCTCTTCATCATCTACATCCTCCCCCTTGGTCAGATACTCCGCCACTTCAACCTGGACTTCCACTGTTACGCTGATGACACCCAGATCTACCTCGGCACCAAATCCCCCCACAACCCCCCCCTCTCCCATATCAACTCCTGTTTGTCAGCTATAAAAACCTGGATGCAACATAACTTCCTCAAACTCAACAGCGATAAGACAGAATTCCTCCTCATAGGCTCCAAAGCCACACTCAGCAAAATCAATAACCCCACTCTCACCATCGATGGCACCACTGTCTCCCCATCTCCCCAGGCCCGCAACCTTGGCGTGATCTTTGATTCCACCCTCTCCCTTGAGCCTCACATCTGCCATGTCATTAAAACCTCCTTCTTTCATCTCCGCAACATCGCCAAACTCAGACCCTCTCTCACACCTCCCGCTGCTGAAAGACTCATCCATACCTTCATCTCCTCCCGACTGGACTACTGCAACTCACTTCTCCTTGGCATCAGCTCCACCTACATCAACCGACTCCAACTGGTCCAGAATGCAGCCGCCCGACTCATCACCCACACCAAATCCTGGCATCACATCACTCCAGTCCTCAAACAACTTCACTGGCTTCCCATCTCCCACCTACAAAATCCTGATCCTCACCTACAAAGCCCTCCACCATCTGGCCCCCCCATATGTCACTGACCTCCTCTCCCCCTACCAACCCTCACGGTCCCTCAGATCCACATCAGCCGGTCTCCTCTCCATCCACAAGTCCAACCTCCGCAGTTTAGGGGACAGAGCCTTCTCCAGGGCAGCTCCCAGGCTCTGGAACTCCCTCCCCCAACTGATCCGCAATTCCGTGTCCCTCACCATCTTCCAGTCCCGCCTCAAGACCCATCTCTTCACCTCTGCCTATCCTTAGCCCCACGTCCCCCTCTCTTTTCATCTGTGCATTAATTGCCTCATATTGTGTTTTGTATTGAATTCTGTCTTTACTTTGTGTACTAGTCATGTCTCTACTATTTATTTCATTCCCCTTACATGTTTTTCCTCTACCTGCTAAATTTTTGTAAGGTGTCCTTGAGACTCTTGAAAGGCGCCCATAAATAAAATGTATTATTATTATTATTAGAGATAAAGAGGGGCAATGCCATAAATGTATCGGAATGTGCACATTAAAAAGTTAACTAATCAGGACCCATCACTGGGGAGATGGGGACTCTGAAGGTATGAATTAGGCTACATGGTAACAAGATTGTGGACGAGCTTGAGGATAGGCCAAGGACAGTCAAATCTAGAGGAATCAAAGGTAGGAGTGAAGACTTCAGCAGGAGATGAGTTGAGGCTGGCGGGTGATCTGGCCATGTTAGGAAGATAGAAAGGGAAGAAACACTTATGTGCCCTTGAGCTCATTTCAGGGCCAAATTTGCTCAAGGTTGTGAAGTGTCTAGTTCCATTTTAAATAGTTGCTAGGGAGTGGGATGGAATAGATAGCAGTGCTGCAGTAACAATGCCATCTGACGTGATGTTACTAGATTTGGGAGACTCGCCCCAATTTTGAATTCTTATTTCCTCTGTTGCCAATTTACTCCCACCCATCATAACTCGACGTATATTATCAACTAGTGCCTCAAGATAGAAAGATTCCTTATTACACATGCCTTCTCTTCCTTCTTCACAGCCCCACCTGTCTTTTGATATGCTAAGCCTTTTCTTTATCTGACCCATGTTAATATGATAATGTAATCTGCCCACTTTTATATTGAGTTTTCCGATGTAATCAGATCACGTTATAATTATAACTTATAGTCACTGAAGGTTTACTGTACGGAAAAAGGCCCTTTGGGCCCACCGAGTCCGCACGAACCAGTGATCACCCCGCACACTAACACTATCCTACACACACCAGGTACAATTGACAATTATACCAAGCCAATTAGCCTACAAACCTGTACGTCTTTGAAGTATGGGAGGAAAATCCGGAGCACCCGGGGAAAACCTACGCAGGTCACAGGGAGACGTAAAAACTCCACACAGACAAGCACCTGTAGACAGGATCGAACCCTGGTCTCTGGCGCTGTGAGGTAGCAACTCTACCGCTGCACCACTGTGCTCTCTTTTGCAACTCTTCCACCCTTAAACTCAGCTGAGTCCAACACTGTGGGATTTTGTCCTCTATGTAACTTTCCTGTTAGTTTCTGTATGTGATATGCACCTAATACATCTCCAATCAAAGAGCAAGAGACATTAAAGACCGATGTGTTGAGGTGAAGTGAGACAGAGGGAAGATGATAACTGGACTGGAGCCATATTGAAGCCACACCATCTGTTCCAATGTTATACTTCTGTATAAATTCTCTTGTTCGTATTTATAATGAAAACTGCCTGAGTTAATCTGTGTCATTGTAATTATATGAGTAGGTGAGTTGCATCGCCTCCACTGGTAATAGGCTGTCATTACAGTGTGGTTGATTGGATGTTTCAGATTACATTTTGGCATGACATCTTTCTTATTTTTCATTTCTTATGAGTGGGGTGGCACAGTGGCACAGCGGTAGAGTTGCTGCCTTATAGAGTTTGATTCTGACTTTGGGTGCTGCCTGTACGGAGTTTGTACGTTCTTCCTGTGACCATGTGGGTTTTCTCCAGGTGCTCCGGTTTCCTCCCATACTCCAAAGACATATAGGTTTGCAGGTTAATTGGCTGTAAATTGCAAATTGTCCCTCATGTGTAGGATAGTGCTAGTGTATGGGGGGATCGCTGGTCAATAGACAATAGGTGCAGGAGTAGGCCATTCAGCCCTTCGAGCCATCTTATATGTTTCAATAAGATCCCCTCTCATTCTAAATTCCAGTGTATACAAGCCCTGGTCAGCACGTACTCGATGAGCCTTAGGGCCTATTTCTACAGTGTATCTCTAATGTCTTAAAGACAAAGAAGTAGGCTGTTCAGCCCATTGAAATTATACTGAGTATAGGAGCAGGGAGGTTCTACTGCAGTTGTACAGGGTCTTGGTGAGACCACACCTGGAGTATAGCGTGCAGTTTTGGTCTCCAAATCTGAGGAAGGACATTATTGCCATAGAGGGAGTACAGAGAAGGTTCACCAGACTGATTCCTGGGATGTCAGGACTGTCTTATGAAGAAAGACTGGATAGACTTGGTTTATACTCTCTAGAATTTAGGAGATTGAGAGGGGATCTTATAGAAACTTACAAAATTCTTAAGGGGTTGGACAGGCTAGATGCAGGAAGATTGCTCCCGATGTTGGGGAAGTCCAGGACAAGGGGTCACAGCTTAAGGATAAGGGGGAAATCCTTTAAAACCGAGATGAGAAGAAATTTTTTCACACAGAGAGTGGTGAATCTCTGGAACTCTCTGCCACAGAGGGTAGTCGAGGCCAGTTCATTGGCTATATTTAAGAGGGAGTTAGATGTGGCCCTTGTGGCTAAGGGGATCAGAGGGTATGGAGAGAAGGCAGGTACGGGAAACTGAGTTGGATGATCAGCCATGATCATATTGAATGGCGGTGCAGGCTCGAAGGGCCGAATGGCCTACTCCTGCACCTAATTTCTATGTTTCTATGTTTCTACTGGATCTCAGAGAAGTTCCATTAATCTCATTCACTTCCATGCATGCGATTCCATGCATCACCTCCTCCATCAGGCTATCAGCAGAGAGTAGAGGCCACCCCGACTAAAGTCCCGTCATCCCTTTTCTCCACATGGAAAACAACTCCTAGCATCCATCCAGCCAATGGAGACAAAAGCACACTGGATAGCCACCAAGTGGTCACAGGAGTGGAAGGCAACCTCATCTCCATTACACAGCTACATCTCTTCACCAGATAAAAGCTGTCCAGGGTCTGACCTCCCCAGAGGAGCATGGGTGAAGCTCAACAGACTTGGTACTGGAGTTGGGCGTGTCAATGCCAGCATGTGGGGATGGGGGCTCCGCCAGAGCCCAGCCTGTGAATTCGGAGCAGAACAACAGACAGCCAACCATGTCATCTCTGGGTGCCCGCTCTACCACTCACCTAATGGAGCTCGGGGCCTGGCAGACATTGACGCCAACAGACAACAACCTGGCTGTTCAACACCCGGCTTGAGATCTGACTATTCCTTTGGTTTATGTTTCATTCGCAAGAAGAAGAAGAAAATTTCCATGCAACCTATTGCCTCGGATACCATTTAATTCCCCTGATTTTCCTGCCACTAACTTACTCCAAGGATAAGTTGTTTTAGCAATCTAACCAGACAAACAACGCTTTTTTAAGAGCTTCTTCCCTGCAACAGTGAGACTCTTGGCCAAAACAAAATGAACTGATGTTCTGATATAGGGTTTGTGCAAGTTACAAAGCTCTCACTTTCCCCTTCATATAGGGTTTTAGGCATTTTCTTTTTTTATTTCTAGAGTAGTATATGTTTTTATAGATCATTTGTCTTCTGTGTGTCTTTTTAATTTTTAATTTGACTTGACTTGACTCTCTGAATAACCGCACAAGAGTTCCTATGTGTGTAAGCACAAATGGCAAATAAAGTTTTTGACCTTGACCTTTGATTAACGAGAATATTGCCAGGACTTAAAGACCTGACCTACAATGAGAGGTTGGGCAGGCTAGGTGTGCAAAATGCTGAGGGGGTGATCTTACAGAGGTGCATAAAATCATGAGGGGGCGAGATAGGGCGAATGCACAGAGTCTTTTAACTGGAGTAGCGGAATCAAGAATCAGTGAATGTATGTTTAAGGTGAGACGAGAGCGATTTAATAGGAACTCGAGGGGCAATACCTTTACAGTGGGTGGTGGGTATATGGAATAAGCTGTCAGAGGAGGTAGTTCAGGCAGGTACTATAATGATATTTAAAAGGCATTTGGACAGGTACATGGATAGGAAAGTTTTCGAGGTATATGGGCCAAATAGAGGTGGGTGGGAGTAACGTAGATGGGGTATCTTGGCCTGCAAGTTGGACCCAAGAGCCTGTTTGCTGTCTGACTCCATGAGACTCTGAAGGGGACACTACACCGTCACAAGGAGAATACGCATGAGGACGTTGAAGCTCAAATTTCAGGTGAGGATCAAAGCGAGGATGCTCGAGATTTGAGGCATCAACACCATCTGCGGCACCACCATGCTGCCATATATCTTTATTTTCGTATGGACATGGGCATTTATAACGGAGAAGAGTGGCAGGAATGAAACAAGTATATGCTGGATGTATTATTTCAACAGTTGTAGGATAAGAGGGTGTTGGCATCATAGAAGACTTGGCTGACTATATTTACCATAAACATGGATATGGATTACCATTTTATGCCATCACAAGGGTTTTTCTGTTCTGAATGTTTCTAAGTTATTTGTTGGCTTGTACACATCCAGTTGTTGATGTCTGCGGGTGAACAAAACTAAATTAATTCATTGGCAACGTAAGGCCTGGGTTAAGTTACAGTGAAAGAATCATTTTACAATACTATACAGCCATTGAAAACAACATGAATGAAGAACTAGACCAAATGAAATGACACTTTTAGAACAATGAAAGGCTATTAGTGTTGGCCCTCAAAATTTTGAGAGGTGGAGGTATAGGGAGCTGCGTTATCTCATGGCTGTGGAGTCTTGAACCAGGGACAGTGGTGGTCTTAGATAAGGGATGGGGTATTGCAGGCCAAGATAACATAGAACAGTGCACCTTAGGAACGAGCCCTTTGGCTCACAATGTCTGTGCCAAACATGATGCCAAGATATATTAAAATGATCTGTCTGCACATGATCCATATCCTTCCATTCCCTGCAAGCCCATGTGAAGAGAGCATAAAGATAACATCTTTTCATGAAGTGAAACAAAAATCTTTGGAATCCAAACCAGAAGCCCTGGATATCCAACATCGAGTGCAGTCAGAAACAATGCATTTTTGGGCTTTAATGAACTCAAAGCACATGGGGAATGGGTAAGGGAGTGGACCAGATGAAGGGTCAGTGATGATCTTATTAAAATGGAGCAGACTCAGGGGGTGAAATAGTTACTCCTGCTTTGATTTATTTTGTTCCTGCTCTCACCGGAGGAAAGAATGAGGGAAATATAATCCACGTCTAATTAAACAGCTGCTACACTGAACACATTAGATGCTGAAACTGCCCTTTGTGAGTGTGAGCTCTCACGTCCAGACTGGCAGCAACATTGCTAACTTGCGCTTCCACTGGGAAGCATCACCTTGTGAATACTGATCCTGGCCAACGTGTTGCAGTTCCTTATCCATCAACTCCCTGTCAGGAGTGAAAATCAAGGAAACCACCCTTTTTTTGTGCCAAGGAATACAGGTGAAACTGCTTAGAATTTCTTTCTTAAATAATTGATGCTTCACACTGGACATAGAAGGAGGCCATTCGGCCCATTAAGTCTGTGTCAGCTCTCAGAGCAATCCCATCTTTTCTATTGTGTAGGAAGGAACTGCAGATGCTGCTTTTATAATGAAGATAGACTCAAAGTGCTGGATTAACTCAGTGGGCCAAGCAGCATCTCTGGAGAAAAAAAGATGGATGATATTTCGAGTCTGAAGAAGTGTTACCACCCGAAACGTCACCTATCTTTTTTCTCCAGAGATGCTGCCTGACCCGCTGAGCTACTCCAGCACTTGGTGTCTATCTTTCCTATTCTTCACATTTGTCTGAAATCTATTCTGCCTCATGTTCCCATTGACACTCCCCCTGATTTTAATACCAGCCACTGGGCATATTTTACAGTGGAGAATTAATTTACTAACCAGCATGTTTTTAGGATGTAGGAGGAAACCAGAGCACCAGGGAAAACCACATAGTCACAGGATGAATGTGCAAAGTGAACACAAAGAGAACTGGAGATCAGGATCAAACCTGGGTTGCTGGAGTTGTGAAGCAGCTGCAATAGCTCCAAAGTCACTCTGCTACCCATTAGTTTAGAAACATAGAAAATAGGTGCAGGAATAGGCCATTCGGCCCTTCGAGCCTGCTCCGCCATTCAATATGATCATGGCTGATCATCCAACTCAGTATCCCATCCCTGCCCTCTCCATACCATCTGATCCCTTTAGCCACAAGGACCACATCTAACTCCCTCTTAAATATAGCCAATGAACTGGCCTCAACTACCTTCTGTGGCAGAGAATTCCACAGATTCACCACTCTCTGTGTAAAAAATGATTTTCTCATCTCGGTCCTAAAAGACTTCCCTCTTATCCTTAAACTGTGACCCCTAGTTTTGGACTTCCCCAACATCGGGAATAATCTTCCTGCATCTAGCCTGTCCAACCCCTTAAGAATTTTGTAAGTTTCTATGAGATCCCCCCCTCAATCTTCTTAAGTTTAAGAAGGAACCGCAGATGCTGGACAATCGAAGGTAGACAAAAATGCTGGAGAAACTCAGCGGGTGAGGCAGCATCTATGGAGCGAAGGAAATAGGCAACGTTTCGGGTGGTTGCCGGAGGTTGCAGGTAGTGGAAGCAGGTTGGGAGACTGACAAAAACCTCCGGGAACCGCACGGAAACCTTGGGTGGGGTGCAAAGTCTCCAGAGATTTCCGTTCAGGTTTCCTAAGTGGGACAGGGGCATTAGACAATAGCAAAACAAATGGATGCAACTTGTGAGAGCAACGTCGAACCAAATCTCATCCCTAATATTAAACCACAAACCCCATTGGTCCTAAATGCTAAATCACATCCTAAATTTTAAAACTATATCCTATCTAATAATACTGAGTACCAATCATTAAATTAAAGACTAACCAATTACCACAAAATTAATCCTAAACAAATCCTAACTACTAATTATAAAATTAATCTCCCTACTAATTATTTATCTCTCATCCTAAATTGTAAGCGTAATCCTAAAGTAACACAAACTTGAACCCTAACATCATCCAAAAAATATTAACGACTAATCCTAACCACCAAATCAATAACCCTAACACTAAAGATAGACACAAAATGCTGGAGTAACTCAGCATGAAAGGCAGCATCTCTGGAGAGAAGGAATGGGTGACTGTTTGGGTCTTCTTCAGAATTCAACCTGACAATCAAGTCGAATGACTAATTCTAACCACGTAGCCTACATTGTAAACTACTAATCATTATTTAACCTAATTACTAACCAACCGTAATCATCCCCTAAATCTGAAGTCTAAACCTGAGCACAAAATCTAAACCTTGACCCTAGTCATTATCCTCACCATTAACCCTCATCACTTTGCCTCTTTGTGGCAACTGGCCAGTTGGCTGATTGAGTGAACATTCTGCATAATGTTCCAGTGATCTGTGAAGCCCTGAAATACCCTGGTAATGTCATTGAGTTAAGCCAAATACAACCAGGTTCAGGGTTCTTAACTAAGTCTGTTTGTTGTTAGTGACTGTAGACAAAAGTGCTGGAGAAACTCAGCGGGTGAGGCAGCATCTATGGAGCGAAGGAAATAGGCAACGTTTCGGGCCGAAACCCTTCCTCAGACACCCTTCTTCATTGTTAATGATTGCTGTCCAGTGACTTCTCTTGCAAAGCGCATATTTAAGTGTTAAATTGCCTGCCCATGAAGCATAGAAACATAGAAAATAGGTGCAGGAGTAGGCCATTCGGTCCTTCGAGCCTGCACCGCCATTCAATATGATCATGGCTGATCATCCAACTCAGTATCCTGTACCTGCCTTCTCTCCATACCCCCTGATCCCTTTAGCCACAAGGGCCACATCTAACTCTCTCTTAAATATAGCCAATGAACTGGCCTCAACTATCTTCTGTGGCAGAGAATTCCACATATTCACCACTCTCTGTGTGAAAAATGTTTTTCTCACCTCGGTCCTAAAAGACTTCCCCCTTATCCTTAAACTGTGACCCCGTGTTCTGGACTTCCCCAAAATCGGGAACAATCATCCTGCATCTAGCCTGTCCAACCCCTTAAGAATTTTGTAAGTTTCTATAAGATCCCCCCTCAATCTTCTAAATTCTAGCGAGTACAAGCCGAGCCTATCCAGTCTTTCTTCATATGAAAGTCCTGCCATCCCAGGAATCAGTCTGGTGAACCTTCTCTGTGCTCCCTCTATGGCAAGAATGTCTTTTTGCCATAAAGAACGAAAGCAGACTAACTGCACCCTATGTCATTCACCACCTGCACCAGTAGTATCGATGGAGCACCCTGCACTGTCTGAAGAGCAGTATTAACACAACATAGTTCTAGCAGAGAGGCAGTGCCGAGGGAATGTAACACTGCCAGAAGGATAGTTCCGATGGAAAGCTGCAGTGTTAGGGGGCAAGGTCGATAGAATGTAGCACTGATAGAGGGCAATACTGATGGAACCCAGTACTGTTGGAGAGGCAAGGCTGATGGAATGTAGCACTGTGGGAGGGGCAGTACTGATGGGATGCAGTACCTTTGGAGGGGCAGTACTGATGTTAAGAGGCAAGATTGATGGAAAGCAGTATGGATGGAGGAGCAATACTGATGGAACAGCTCTGTCGGGGCAGTGGTGATGAAATAACTGTCGGGGCAGTACTAAGGATGCACTATGTTGCCAGAGGGGTGGCTTTGGAGGAAGTGCCTGTGAGGAATGGCATGGAGCCCCTTTCAAATTGGAAATGGTGCACTGATGGAAGGAGACAGACTGCGAGCTCATTAGTTCTGCAAAAGGGAAATTAATTTGTTTTTTTGGCACGAATTATCATTCTTGGGACTGAACATTTGCTTTAAATCCTGATGATGGTCATGAAGATGTTTTGCTCTTGACAGGCATTGCATCTCTGACAGAGGATATACCACCATGTCCTTGGAATAGACATTAATTTACAAGGTGCACTTGAGTGCCAGGACACATTGACAGAATCATACGTACTACACTCCAGAGGATTCAAGACAGATCTTTTTTATTTCCTCTTGAAACTCACTGACTGGAAATGCTCTAATTTGAGATCAAAGGTGTGTGGAATGAAAGTGGTGTTCAGAGTGAGAACAAGTCCAGGGAACGGTGGCAGGGGAGAGGGGGCGAAGGTGAGGGGTTGGAGGGGGGTGGGTGTGAGTCTCTGCCTTTGTAATCTGCTGGTTGGTGCAGAAAGTAGAAAAATAAGACTAATTTGTAAAGTACAAAAAGCAGTCACCAACTTGCACAAATCAAGCCCAACAAAGGGAACTGTATCTTTTCATACCTCCAGTTTCCCTCTCCCCTGACTCTCAGTCTGAAGAAGGACCTCGACCCGAAACATACCTATTCCGTTTCTCCAGAGATGCTGCCTGACCCGCTGAGTTTCTCCAGCATTTTGTGTCTATCTTTGGTGTAAACCAGCATCTACATTTCCTTCTTACAAATTCTGATCATGAACAGGTAATATGTTTTTGTGATGTTGGCCGAAAAATACTAACAAAAGGATGGAGTCCCCTTGGTTTAGTTGGATTAATGCTTCTCAAGTCGTGAAGTCAAGAGAGTTTATCGTCATGTGTCCCAGATAGGACAATGAAATTCACAATGTGGAACTACTGTACCTCTCACAATACTGCTGCTGCAACAATGCAAGCACAAGGTTTGTACACAGAAGGTGGTGGGTGTCTGGTGGGTGAAGCAGATTGCAACACTCCACTAGAAATGCTGGTGCAACATTTTTCTCGGTTGATCTCAGTTGTGGAGCTATGAATGCTCATGGCACAGGAGGAGGCCATTTGGCCCATCTGGGCCTATTTGCTGACAGATGAGAAATGTTCAGTATTATTTCTCCACAACATTTCCAGAAAATGAACAGCCTACAAGACCTCGGCAGCATTCAGACGAGGGCTGATAAATGGCAAGTAAGATTCTTGCCACAAGGTTCTCAGACAATGACATCTCTGGCAAGAGGGAGCTTAACCACCTATCCATGAAACACAATGGGTCACCATCAACCAGACCCCCACCATCAACATTCAGGTGATCACCGTTGACCAGAAATCAATTAGACCGGTCACATACTGTAGCTGCACTGTGACCATCTACGAAATGCACTGAACCTACTTGCTGAGCCTACTCTGACTTGAGACCTCCCAAACTTGACACCTTTATGATTAAGGACAGTTTAGTTTAATGCCATGTGCACCGAGGTACAGTGAAAAGCTTTTGTTGCGTGCTAACCGGTCGACGGAAAAACAATACATGATTATTTTTCTGAAGAAGGGGTCTCGACCCGAAACGTCACCCATTCTGTCTCTTCAGAGATGCTACCTGTCCTGCTGAGTTAATCCAGCATTTTGTGTCTATCTTTGATGTAAGCCAGCATCTGCAGTTCCTTCCTCCACCTGTCAAGGCAAGTCAAGTCACTTTTATTTCTATAGCACATTTAAAAAACAACTCTCGTTGGCCAAAGCGCTTTACATTGGTGGAGGTACTAACGTTATACCACATGATTATTATTACAGGTCAGGGACTGCAGGTACATTCAAATACCATCAAATGCAGGCACCTCACCAAGTCACACATCATCCTGACTCGGAAATATATTATTCATCCTTCATTGCTCCCTACCCATAAGTGCCATGGGACAGAATTCCTCAACGGTAATCTCACCATCACCTTCTCAAAAAGATGGCCATTAAATAATAGCCTCGCCAGCAATAATCAGATCCCCAAAAATATATATATAAAGAATATATGATGATTTATTGTTCCATAACAAGTGTGTTATATCACACCAAGCCACATAAGAAGAAATTAGCACCAAATGTTTAGTGTAGGATGCAGTTTTTAAGGAATGATTTAAAGGAGGAAAGGGAGGGAGAGCCAGAAATGCAGAATTTAAGAAGGGGATTCCAGGGATTGGGGCACTGGCAGCTATTGGGTGAAGCTATTCAATTCAAGGATGATCAACAGGCCAGAACTGGAGCACGTAAAGATCTGAGGATTATAGGACTAAAATAAATTACCAAAACATGGTGGGATCAGGCCATGGATAGGATGTTGACAACAAGGATGAAAAACTGATGTCAAGTTATTACTGGGCTGGGAACGCGTATAGTGGGTGCTGATGAATGGCACTAAAACCCCTGTCTCACGGTGTGAGTCCACCAACGAGTGATCCCGAGTTAAAAACAAATCAAACTCGTGGTAATCAAGTATAATTAACGTAGCGGGTACGTCGGAGCTTGTGGATGTAACTTAGCGACTCGTAACGCTAACGGCAGGTACTCGGGAAATTTGTTAACTCGTGAAAATTTTTCAACATGTTGAAAGATATCCACGAGTCAGAATTTACTCCTGAAGGAAAAATTTGAAACGTTTAAACTCATTGTATTACCGTAGTAGCCCGTGAGTTTACCGCAGTGACTCGTGAGTAACTCGTGGGTTTGGCCTGAGTGCCAGAAGTGAAATGTTGAAGATTAGTCATCTCCGGAGAACTTGGATACCGAGAACCGACGTTTCGGGTCGGGACCCTTCTTCAAACTTTAGACCCTTCTTTCACCCAAAACGTCACCTGCCCATGTTCTGCATAGATACTGCCTGACAAGTTGGGTTACTCCAGCACTTTGGGGTTTTTTCGTTAACCGCCTTCTGTAGTTCCTTGTGTTCCAAAATGTAATTCTTTATAAATCTTCAGAGATGCTGCCTGTCCCACGGAGTTATACAACATGCAAACAGCCCCTTCAGCCCAACTTGTCCATGCCAACAAAGATGGCCCATCTATGTCTGTCTGTGTTTGGCCCATTTCCCTATAAACCTTCCCTATCCATGTGCCTGTCCAAATGTCTTTACATTTTATTATAGTACCTACCTCAACTACCTCCTCTGGTAGATCGGTCCCTATCCCCACCACCTTTAGGTTGCCCCTCAGGTTCCTATTAAAATCTTAAATCCTTTCTCTCTCACCTTAAATCTGACCTCTGGTACTTAATTCCCTTTCTCTGGGTAAAATACTCTGTGCATTCACCCACCCTATCGATCCCCATCATGATTTTATACACCTTGATAAGATCGCCCCTCAGCCTCCTGTGCAACAAGGAATAAAATCCGAGCCTGTTCAACCTTTCCCTACAGTTCAGGCCCTCGAGTCCTGGCCACATCCTCGTAAATCTCCTCTGCACTCTTTCCAGCTTAATGACATTGTTCTGATAGCAGGCCGACCAAAACTGATCACACTACTCAAAAGGCAAGTTAGGACATGGGTCGCATCTGAACTGAGCTTGTTTTAAAATTCTAGCTCTCGTCTCTCAAAATTCAACGTGCTATTATGCAGCAGTGGGCAGACACTGGCGGGTCTGAACAATGATGTACACTGAAGGATGGGGATGGGCTTAGAGTGAGAGAGCGAAGCGAGACATGGAAAGAGCTGTCAGGTTTGGCAGATCTGTGCAACAAAGAGGAAATGAAGGCTCAGTTCAGGTTCCAATTGGAATTAGTTTGTTGCAGCATGATTATAATCCAAAGCTTTGATCTGAAATTCGACAAACTGCATGGAGCATGGGAATTAGGGCAGGCTGAGCCAGGACTAACAGATGCAGTGGGAGGCCCCAGGCATCTGGGCTTCAAGGCATTTGGCTGGGGACCTGATTCTGCCTTGGCCAGCAACTACACATGGAACAAGAAATAGTCCAAAAGTATGTATATTAGTGTATGAGCTCTGCTTTGCAGCCTTCAACATCGCTTCTAAGGCTGCTCCATTGGAATCAGAAGTCAATGGACAAGGACTTTAATAATAGGAAACATTCTGAAGCAAGGGACTGCTTTAATGATGCATTTAAGGGGAAGTTAACGAGTAGGCAGAGGAACAACCCGATGGAGGTCTTTGAAATTATTAAGGAGCTGGATAGGGTAGGCATATAGATGTTTTTACGATGACAAGCCCAGAACCAGGTGCTATTAATATGATAAAAGGACACAAAGTACTGGAGTAAAGGGCCTGTCCCACGGCCGTCATATGCGCCTCATTTGCGCGTCTTATGTAAAATAGGTCGACGCGTCATGACGTGTGAGGTGCGCATGCGTTGCGCATGGTGAGGCGTGGAATCGCATGCGGTGGCGCGCGGTATCATGCGGTGGCGCGCGGCGCTCCAGGATTTCGTAGAGTAACGAAATCCCGCGTGCCACCTGCGTGACGTATCGCGTACGCACGCTGACACATTGGGTACGCACGCTGATGCATCGGCGTCGCACGCTGGCGTACCGACGTCTCACGTATATCACCTGGTGACATATGTAGCAATGTTACAAAATTTTGAGATTTAAAAAATCAAGTCTGTAATTTATCCCATCAGATAAAGCATAAAAAGAAGTTTAATTTGACACCTAATTCACTTTCATATCTCAAGTATTTAAAAAGTTATGGCCATTTTCATACTCGGAAATTAGCATCTTGTTCCCTATTGATTTTCTATGGACATAACAAAAAAGCTGTGATCGTGTGCAGTCAAAAGCCCATAACCTTCATAAAAATTAAGAGAACTGAATGAAATTTTCAGTTATCGTAGATTGAACCATTCTGAAACAAATATAAAATAATCTTACTTGGATGACCTGAAATTAAAGCATATAATTAGTTAGCTACCCAAGTGTAGCTAATTTCAAACTGCAATTACTAGATCTAAACATCTATCCATTTCTTAATAAATGATTAACATTTTTAAATAGCCTAAGTGTCCAAATAATATTCATAAATAATTCACAATAAAACATGATTTTTAAATATCATTTACATTAATTTATAGGCCAAATGGAAGGAATTTAGTGTTCAATTGCTGTAAATTAAAGTCCATTTTAAATCAGCTTTCTAGTGGGATCCTGTGAACGCGCTGGTTTAGAACGTTCACATTGCGCTAGATTTGTGCCCTCAAATGCCCAGAAAAATACTGCGGGATATAATGGGCCCAAAATGAGCTACTCGCAATATTAAACTTTGTATAAAGGGATCTTAAGAAGCCCTTTTTAATGTAAAAATAAGCAGCCTACCTCCTATTATTTGCTCTATGCGACCCTGACAGCTGCCGGTGGTCGCGGGTTTAGAGATTGATTTTTAAACTACTATAACTATTATACGAGGCCTTTAAAACTAATAATAGCTTTTGCGACGGGGTCTTCCAGCGATTTTTCGTTAATAATTAACTAGGCTGAACATCTTCGATTTGAACAGCCTAGAGAAAATCGCGTTTTAAACCCGCCCCCCTCTAAACGGCGCCAAAATCGCGCACACCCGCAGCAACAGATTTTCAGCGACGCTTCAGGTAGGCTTTGCAACATACCTAACATATGGTTACCTCACTGTGCGTAACCATGTGTCGCCGCGCGCCGCAGTGTATTCTAATGACGTCACGCGCACCAGACAGCATGATGACGCGCGATTTGCACACAACGTCGCGCATAACGACGCATCGGCCTAATTTACATATGACGTGTAAATGAGGCGCAAATGACGGCCAAATGGGACAGGCCCTTAGCGGGTCAGGTAGCATCCTTGGAGAACAAATTTGACCCACTGACTTACTCCGGCGTTTTTGTTCTTTTGTAGAAAACCAGCTTCTACAGTTCCTTATCATATTAACATTTTTGCCATTAATATGATATCGGTAAAAATGCCGTTAGCTGTGGCAATGGAAATTAAAACATAATCTGCAGATGATGAAAATCTGAAATAAAATTGGAAAAATACTGGAAACTCTCATCATCCGTGGAGAGAGAAAGAGTGTTATCATTTCAGGTTAGAGATGGTCAGAACCGGGAAGGGGAGATGAGAAGTCCGATGAGAATGTGGAACTCGCTCCCACAGAGAGTGGTTGAAGTCCATATCAGAAAGGTATTGATGGAGAAAATTAGTGCAGACGATAAAAATCTGAACTAAAAGCAGAAGATGGTGGAAATTCTCAATAGATTAGATATTATTTGTGGAGCGAGAAATAGATTGAGTCTTTCATCCCGACCGAGAACAGTTAGAAATTAAACAAACTTTAAGTTGAAGAGAAGGGGGAGTGGACAGAGAGGGCAAGGTTAAATCTGTGAAAGGGTGTAGACAGAAGAGACTGAATAACACAAGTGTTGGTGGCACTGGCTGTGAGAGGTTAGTGAAGGGTTGTCAATTGCAGCTGGTCTGTCTAGAGGAGGTGTAAAAAGCCACAGATGAAAACCGAGAAAGAGAAATAAACAATGCTGGAACAGGTTGATACAGACTGGAGAAACAAACCACATAGGTGTAGGAAATATGAAATAAAAGCAAAATGTTTCAGAATCAAAGTCAAAGACAAAGTAAACTTTATTGTCAATTCAAATAATGCAACAAGTAGTTACACAGAGGATTGAAATTACGTTTCCCCATACTCCAATGTGCAAGTAATATTTATAACACAGACAGACTATATACCAATAAAGATAGACAATGGACATATACATTCTATAAAATATACACAGTGTGCCAGAGTGTAGTAAAATTTTGAGGTATGTTATTAAGGTGCAATAATAAAAGGTGCAATATAGAAAAGTGCAAATAGCATCCTGCAGACATTGAGTTAAAGTTATTTTGACAGTCAGTTGGTCTTTGTTTGTGTAATGTTCATGGAATTTTCTTGAGTGTGTTGAGTAGTCTGATGGCCTGAGGGAAAAAGCTGTTTTTGAATCTGGTGGTTTTGCTCCGCATGCTGCGGTAGGGCTTGCCGGATGGTAGGAGGGTGAACAGTTTGTGTGCTGGGTGGGTGGTGTCTTTGATGATACTGGTTGCTCTCTTGCGACAGCGAGATGGGTATAAGTCCTGGATTGCTGGTTGGGGTGATCTGGTGATCTTCGCTGTCCTCGCCACTCTCTGTAGGGCCTTCTGGTCAGCAGCAGAGCAACTGCCATACCAGACTGAGAGACTGCTGGTAAGAATGCTCTCAATGGCACCCCTGTAAAAAGTGGTGAGGGCAGAAGGGGGGAGGTCAGCTCTCCTCATCCGTCGAAGGAAGTGAAGGCGTTGCTGTGCTTTCTTGACTAGGGAGATGGTGTTGGTGGACCATGTCTGATCATCTGTGATGTGCACTCCCAGGAACTTGGTGAAAGAATCCCAAGAATGTGTGAAAGAGTATACGTTGCAGGGGTACAGAGAAATGAGAGGAAGATGGGATGAATCGGATTGCTCCCCGGGGAGCTGGTGTGGGCCTGATGGGGCGAATGGCCTCCCTTTGTATCATTACAAGTATAAATTAAGAATGATATGCAGCGGAAAAACCGAATTAATATTTGGGTTGATGACCTTCATCAGAACTGGCCAGTTCTGACACAAATAAGAAAGACAGACACAAAATGCTGAAGTAACTCAGCGTGTCAGACAGCATCTCTGGAGATGGAACTGATGAAGGATCTCGACCCGAAACGTCACCTATTCCTTTTCTCAAGAGATGCTGCCTGACCCGCTGGGTTACTTCAGCATTTTGTGTCCATCTTCGGTGTAAACCAGCGTCTGCAGTTCCTTCCTACACAAATAAGAAAGGCTGGTTTTTGGAAGCTGTTGAACATATAATATCCTACAGGCTGTAATGCGTCCAGATGGAAGACGAGATGCTGGTACTTAAACTAACAGTTTGTCATTGTTATGGTGTGGGAACTCCAAGTTAGTGAAGTCAGTGGGATAGAGAATTAAAGTCCAGGAAGGTGGAAGAGTCAGGTCACCTTGGCAGACTAAACATAGCCTTAGGGTGAAGCCCCATACAGCAAATAAACTAATTGTTAATACTATGCCAAAGGAACAGAAAACAACAACTGCGACACAGGTGGTGTAGTGCCACAGTTAGTACCACCGCTGCCTCGCTGCTCTGGTGACCTGAGTTTGATTCTGACCTCAGGTGCTCTCTATGTAGAGTATGTATTGCACGTTCTCCCTGTGGGTTTCATGCGGCTGCTCCAGTTTCCCTTCTACATACCAAAGATGTGCAGGTTGATAGGTTAGTCAGTCAAGGTAAATTCCCTTAATTAAGGGCCTGTCCCACTTTCCCAAGTTATTCACGAATCCTCCCGAGTTTTCCCCTTGATTACAACTCGCAGAATGTTCGTAACGAGTCCGTAGTTATATCATAGCGGCTCGTAATGCCAGCCATAGGTACTCGGGGCATCAGGTAAGTTGCACTTTTTCTCCTCCCCGACTTTTTTTACTCGTCGCCATTTTTTATCAGGCTGGAAAAAACGTCCCGACTTACCTGATGCCCCAAGTACCTACGGCTGGCATTACGAGCCGCTACGCTATATCTACAGACTCGTTACAAACATTCTGCGAGTTTGAATCAAAGGGAAAACTCGGGAGAATTCATGAATAACTCGGAAAAGTGGGACAGGCCCAACCCCTCCTCACCTGTTTCGGTTTATTTCCAGCCAGGCTTTGTCCTACCCTCACCTCACTCCCACCTTTCTTCCACCCCCTCCCCCTACCCCCTCACCTACAATCAGTCTGAAGAAGGGTCCCCACCCAAAACGTAGTCTGTCTACATTCTCCAGCAATGCCGCCTGACTCGCTGAGCTATTCCATCACGTCATGTCTTATTTTGTAAACTAGCATCTGCAGTTCGTTGTTTCTAAATTTGCCTAATGTGGTATGTGGTTGAATATAAGTAAGTAAGTAAGTAGGTTTATTGGCCAAGTATTCACATATGAGGGAAGAATATGTGAATTGGGAGATGGTTCCTTACTTAACCCCCCCCCCCCCTTCCTCCCCTCCATCCCCTCCCCCTCTGTTCTCCTTTAAAACATAGATGAAGGATTTTGGTCACCTGCTCTACTGTGCTCTTATGTGTCCTGGCACCATTTTTTTTATTATTCTTTTATCGGTAGTAACTGACATCTTTTGGTAAGTTAAGGGCACTCTCTCCAAAAATGATGTTGGTGTGAAGTGTCTTAAGTGCAGTGGAACATCCCAAGGCACTTTATAGGAGTATTGTCAAAGAGGAATTGACAGTGAGCCATGTATGGAGACATTAGATATTAGACTAAAAGCTTTAGAAGTTCTAAGGATGGCAGGGAGAATTAGGGGAGGGATATTGCAGTGCCACGGGCCCAGACAGATGAAGATAAGGCTGCTAATGGTGGCACAATTTAATTCAGAGATCAATGATGGAACAGTATTGATGAGCATTGATCGCGAAGGGTTCCTGTAGCTGAAGAAGGTAGTGGGAGGATTTATAAATAGGGTATTCACTGATTTATTAGAACATTTCCAGTTATTTGTAAGTATATAAAATGAAGAGAGGCATAGATAGGGTAGACAGCCAGAGCCTTTTTTCGCAGGGTGGCAAGGGTTCCCAACCTGGGGTAAATTTAGCCGACCCAGGGGGTAAATTTGTTGATTCTGGATTTGTGCATATTTTTTCCTCATTGACTGACTGTGTTTGGTTTTGGTGTACCGGTATCTGTTCATCATTGGGTTGGCGGCGCGACCAACGTCACAGCGGCCTCTGCAGTCCGTCTGTCTTTTTTTAATTTTATTGTCCTGTAGAATGTAAAGTTTGTGGTGGGTTTTTGACTGTGTATGTGCGGGGGGCAGGGGGGGTGAAACTTTTAGATCTCTTCCCTGTACGGGGACCCAACCTTTTCCCTGTCGGGTCTCCGTTGCCGTTGGGGCCTAGCACCGTGGAGCGGCCTCCAACCGGAACGACAGCTCAAGTCACGGAGCCTGCGGAGCTGCGGACCTACCATCGTGGAGCTGGTCAGCTTCGGAGCGTGGAGAGCTGCGGTGGCGCGCTGCTGCGACCCGACTCCGGTGGATGGTGACATCATGAGCTCGCGGGTCCCCTGTGGGAGACTGCTTTGCGGGGCACCGGCAACGGCGACTTCTCCCGCTCGAATTGCGGGGTTGAGAGTGACCTGGAGCGGGGCCTTACATCGTCCGGCGCGGCTTTAAATGGCCGCGGTCTTGCTAACGCCCGCCGGGGGCTCCAACATCAATACCCGGAGCAGGGCCTTACATCACCCGGCGCGGCTTTAAGTGGCCGTGGGACTTGCTAGCGCCCGCCGGGGGCTTTGACTTTGACTTCGGGAGAGGAATGGAGAGCAGGGGAGAGACAAGACTTTGCCTTCCATCACAGTGAGGAGGAGATTCACTGTGATGGATGTTTGTGTAAATTGTGTTGGTGTGTGTCTTGGTTCTTTTCTTGTATGACTGCAGAAACCAAATTTCGTTTAAACTTCATGTGAGGTTCAAATGACAAATAAACGGTATTGTATTGTATTGTATTAGTTGTTCATAAATAAGTGAAATAACATTGCTATGTGCTATTAAAGTTGCCAGGGGTAAACGGGACGAAAAAGGTTGGGAACCCCTGCTTTAAGGAGAGAGGGGCAAAGTGGGCAGGGCAAGTGACTACCGCCCTGTCGCCCTGACCCCAATAATAATGAAGTGTTTTGAACGCCTGGTGAAACCCCACATTACTGCCAGCCTCCCCTCATCGTTAGACCCCCTCCAGTTTGCCTATCGCCCCAACTGTTCTACAGAGGATGCCATCTCTACCACGCTGCACACAGTACTCACGCATCTGGAAAACAAAAACACATACGCCAGAATCCTGTACATTGACTTCAGCTCAGCGTTTAACACCATCATCCCACAGAGACTTGTGGAGAAACTAACCCTGCTGGGCCTCAACACCACCCAGTGTCACTGGATCTTGGACTTTCTGACAGAGAGACCGCAGTCAGTCCGTGTTGGCAAGAACACTTCAGGCTCGATCACGCTGAGCACCGGCTCCCCTCAAGGCTGTGTGCTCAGCCCGCTGTTGTTCACATTGCTCATACATGACTGTGCTGCCAGATTCAGGGACAATAAGATCATAAAATTCGCGGATGACACAACAGTGGTGGGACTCATCAGCGGAGATGACGAATCAATGTACAGGGAGGAAGTAAAACAACTAGTGGACTGGTGCGGCAAAAATAATCTAGAATTAAATGTCGACAAAACGAAGGAGATGGTTGTCGACTTCAGGAGGGCGCAGCCAAAGCATACACCCCTCAACATCAGTGGCACTGCAGTGGAGAGAGTGGAGAGCATAAAGTTCCTCGGTGTGCAAATTACAGACAGCCTCACCTGGTCCAGGAACACCACTGGGACCGTCAAACGGGCCCATCAGCGACTGCACTTCCTGAGGAAACTAAAACAGGCCTCACTCCCCACCAACATCCTCAGGACTTTCTACAGGGGTACGGTGGAGTCTGTACTCACGTCATGCATAAATACGTGGTACTCCACCTGCAACTGCTCAGACAGGAAGGCTCTGCAGAGGGTAGTGATGGGAGCAGAGAGGATCATTGACGTCTCCCTACCCTCGGTACAAGAACTGTTCCAGAGCCGCTGTCTGATAAAAGCCCAGAGAATTGCTAAGGACAAACTGCACCCCCTCCACATACACCTGGATCTCCTGCCATCAGGCAAGAGATATCGAAGCATCAAAGCCCGGACTACAAGACTGCTAAACAGCTTCCTACCACAGGCTGTGAGCTGTGAGGCTGCTAAACAGTCACTCTGTACTCACAGTCACTTGATTCTGCGGCTGGCACGGACACTTTAATAACTGGCACTGGCCACTCAAATCAGCTGCCCCGGACATTTTATGATTGGTTTATTGTATTTTAACGTTGTGTTTTACCTGCTTTTAACTATTTATACTGTTCCATCAGGGACTGGATTGTTTTTAGTGTTATGTGTGAAATGTTTTAAATTTCATGTGCGATGCTCCGCTATTCCCTGGGAAACGTCTTTTCATTTTGCACTGTACAACTGTTGCTTGCAAGATGACAATAAAGCTTGATGATGATGATGATGATGATGAAGTGTTGTACACAGAGAGTGGTGAGTGCGTGGAATATGCTGCCAAGGTTGGTGGTTGAGGCAGATGTGATAGTGGCATTTAAGGGGTATTGTGGAATTTAAGGGGTATTGTGGCATTAAGGGGTCTGTGTGGAATTTGCAAGTTCTCTCTGTGACCGGATGAGTTTCCTCTGCGTGCTCCGGTTTCCTCCCGCATCTCAAAGATGTGCGGGGTTGTAGTTAATTGGCCTCTGTAGAATTGCCCTTGGTGTGTAGGGGGCGAATGCTAAAGTGGGATAACATAGAACTAGTGTGAACGGGTGATCGATGGTCCCGTGGACTTGGTAGGCTGAAGGGCCTGTTCACACACTTTATCTTTCACTCCATAATTCAATCAATCAATACACCCTGACAATGTTAGAATGTCATGCTTATATTGAGCAGGGTGAAGAGGATTGAAGCCAAATGGTTAAATAGTTTCCTTGTTCAATCATCACTGGTTCTTAACTGCTGGCTTCAAAGATTGACTAATTTGAAAGTTTTGCTATGTTTCATGGCTGCTGTCGAGAACTGTCACATTTAATGAATATATTTAGCGTTTTGTTAATCGCTATTTATCAGCAAGATATTTGAATCAATCAGCATTGCCAAAGTAACAAATAATGAAAAGTTTGTTAATCCAACTGCACCGTGTTGTGACTAATATTTAGAGATCTGCTAAATGAATAACACCTCACTGTACTGATACCAGTCTAATGTTCCCTTTGGCCGCCAATCCTCAAGGCCTTTGGAACATATTGGACCGGTTAGTGCTAATTGTTGATGAATCATTGTTTTCATTATTTAGATCCATACCCAATGGGAATCGGATCAAGGATCCCTAAACTCCTCTATATCAGGTTATTTAACAGCTGCCAAGATGTAGATGGAAGGAAGGCGTAAGGAGCGGCAGAGTGTAGAAGATAGCAATAGAAGAGGGAGGAAGGAAGGAAGGAATGAGAGAGGGGAGAATGAGTGAGAGTGAAGCAGCTTCCACACATTAAAGCACTTCATAACAAATAAATCATCGTTGTGATACAGGCACATGAGGGCTACATCACACATAGCACGATGTAGGATAGAAATAGTGCTGGGTTAGCATATGATGAACGTTTGACAGCACTGGGCCTCTACTCGCTGGAGTTAAGAATGTTGAGGGGGGACCTTATTGAAACTAACAGAATAATTAAAGGCATAGATAGAGTGGATGTTTCTACTGGTGGACCATAGGTCATAGCCTCAGAAGTAAAGGGAGTTATTTTAGAAAGGAGGTGAGGAGAAACTTCTTTAGTCAGAGGGTAGTTAATCTGTGGATCTCATTGCCACCGAGGGCTGTGGAGGCCAAGTAAGGGAGAGATAGACAAATTCTTGATTAGAACGGGTGTCAAGGGTTATGGGGACAATAGACAATAGACAATAGGTGCAGGAGTAGGCCATTCGACCCTTCGAGCCAGCATTCAATGTGATCATGGCAGATCATCCCCAATCAGTACCCCGTACCCGAGAAGGCCGAAAAATGGGATTAGGGGGCAGAGATCAGCCATGATCGAAAGGCGGAGTAGACTCGATGGGCCCAATGCCTAATTCTACCTCTATAACTTGTGAACGTGAAGATCCTGCCCTAAGAATTATGGTTGTTGGAGTGGAGATTAGAATTTTTAATTCAATTAATAATTCCTAATTGGCCAACCACACAGTCCCTAATGTTTCATGAATTTTTTTAAATCTTATACCCTCGCACAAAAATTAATTGGGAAATACTAAATAACAGGGAAGGGACCTTTTGAAGTATTTTGTGCACTCCTCCCTATGTTTTTCCATTCTGATCCTAAGCTAGGAGCACTGAAAGCCATTGCAAGTGCTGGCTGGCATAGGCTAAGGGGCGATACTTTGGTGCAGTGGTAGAGTTGCTGCCTTACAGCGCCAGTGACCCGGGTTCTATCCTGACTACGGGTGTTGTCTGTACTGAGTTTGTACACTCTCCCCGTGATGTGCCCCTTCTATGTAGGTATTCTCTGGGTGCTCCAGTTTCCTCCCACGTTCCAAAGACCTGCATGTTTGTAGGTTAACTGGCCTCTGTAAAAATTGTCCCTTGTATGTAGCAGAGAATTCGTGTATGGTCGATCGCTGGTCCACGTGGACTTGGTGGGCAAAGGACTGGTTTCCACGTGACATCTCTAAACTAAATTCCACAAGAAGCATTGTGACGACAATCAGAAAATCAGATTTAGAAATGTCGGTTGAAGCCCAAGACAATAGGAATAGAGCATAGAGTGGATTTCTCTTCATAATAGTGACAAAAGATCTTTTATATTCATCTGAGAGGTTAGTCATGGGCTCAGTTCAACATCTCATCTGATAGGCATAACCTCCAGTATTGCAGCAGTCCATGTAAGCCTCAGCCAAGATTTTGGATTCATGTATTTCTGGAGTAACTTGAACATTCGATTAGCAGGCTGTGAATTAAACAATTACCAACCACATTTCAGAAGGAATAAAAGGTACAAAGTGCTGGAGTAACTAAGTAGGTCAGGCAACATTTCCACATAGGTGGCATCCCAGGTCAGAACTCTTCTTCAAACTGAAGACTGGGTCTGAAGAAGGATCGCGACCCAAAATGTCACCTATCCAGTCTAAAGAAGGGTCCCAATCCAAAACCTATTTATGTTCTCTGGAGATGATGCCTGATCCACTGAGTTACTCCAGCAATTTGTGTCATTTTTGTTAAACCAGCGTCTGCAGTGCTTTATTTCTACACTTCAGAAGGAACCTAGTTGAAACAAGGAACTGGTTTACAAAAAAGACACAAGGCGCTGGAATAACTCAGCAGTTCAGGCAGCATCTCTGGAGAACATGGATAGGTGACGTTTTGGGTCAGGGTCCTTCTTCACTCTGAAGGAACTTGTTTGGCAGTAGCCCTGAGGGACATCTTGAGGTTGAGAAAAGTACAACAGAAATGCAAGCCTTTTCTTTGTCTCCTCGATCACTGGGCCATTGAGAAAGCTCAGCTGGTTATTAACTTGAATAAAGTGTCCAATTGATTTCATTTCCATAACGGGCATGGTTCATCAGACAGTAAGTGCTGGTCAATGATGCAGCATCTCATCAAACGTGTTGAAGGGGCTAATTCCTTCCGTCCCAGCCCTGAAATATTACTTCTATTAGCAAGTGACTGCTGCAGATGGAGCAGAAAAACTGACAATAAAACAAAATAAAAAAATCAGAGCAAGGTCATCCCCTTGGCATCATTCAGCAGTGTGCAATATGAGAATCTGGCAAAAGGAGACTACAAAGGTATATAGATAGGTTAAGTGAGTGGGCACATTTTGTGCCAAATTGGGTAAAATACACATCTTCTCACAGTATACTCACTTAACCTATTTATATACCTCTTGCCGGTTAGGAGAGGGGAGATGAAGGATTGTCCAGGGTGAGAAATGTACAGAAGTGTGAAAACGCGTACCTCCAGATTCAGGGACAGTTTCTTCCCAGCTCAGGTAACTGGATCATCCTATCACCAACTAGAGAGCGGTTCTGACCTACCATCGACCTCATTGAAGGCTCTCGGACTTTACCTTGCACTAAACGTTATTCCCAGTATCCTATATCTGTGCACTGTGGACGCTTGATTGTAATCATGTATAGTCTTTCTGCTAATTGGATAGAATGCAACAAAAAAGCTTTTCTCTGCACCTCAGAATACATGACAATAAACTAAACTAAACTACTGTTCTATGAATGCTTCAGTCCTGCTCCTAATCTGACAAAATTCATGAGAACATATCAAGAATCCATTCTTGATTAGTACGGGTATCAGAGGTTACGGGGAGAAGGCAGGAGAATGGGGGCGGAAGGGAGAGATAGATCAGCCACAATTGAATGGCGGAGTAGACTTGAAGGGCCGAATGGCCTGATAGCCTTGTCCGACGGTACGAGTTCATTCCATGAACTCTCCCGAGTTTGCCCTGATTCAAACTCGGAGATTTACGGTAATGGCCACTCGTCGGTACTCGGGGCTCTCGTGGACATTTTTTAACATGTTGAAAAATCTTCACGAGTCTTCCCATGCTTACCTGCCGTTAGCGAGTCTTCCTGAGTACCTGCCGTTAGCGTTACGAGCCGCTAAGAGACGCCCCCGAGCTCCAACGTACCCGCTACGTTCATTCTCCGTGCTTACCACGAGTTTGATTTTTTTTTAAACTCATGAGAGCTCTTGGAAAGAACTCGTATCGTGGGACAGGTCTTTAAATCTGCTCTGATCACTTATGACAAGTGGCTGTAGATTCTGCTGAGAAATGATTGTGCAGAGTTGTGGAGGTGGTCGTGGTCATTTACAGAGAGTGCATTTTTATTTCCTCACATCTGCACTGCACCCCTCCAACAAGATGCACCAGGCCCTTGCGCATGCAGAACTGCCTTGCATGTATGACATTCCACGGCACAAAGGCCCTTCATCTGCCAGCTTCATGCATGCCCGATTTAATTAGTCAGAAGTGTGGTCACAAATAATGCCTGGCGACCTCTGCCCTGATGCATGTCATTCCACCACAGGCCAAAGTGGCAAATTTAATGACTCGCTCAGACAACCTTTAGCCTCGAATTGATCCTGTCGTGTGCAAAATAATTGCAGTCAGTGACAGAATTTCCACATCAGAGAATTCACATAAAATGCAACTACTTGCATTGCAGAGCCAAAAGAGGAAGATAAAAGTATTTTGCTATTTTCAGCATTTTACTGTGTTTACAGGAAAATCTACATTCTTTTTGAAGGTGGGCAGAGCCACTGGCAAAGAGAGGAGATCAGTTATTTTTTTAATGTGCCGCTGATGTTTTGTGCTTTACCAGAGGAGAATATTGATGAGTCAATTTCCCAGTGATCTCAGGTATTATTGGCCGGGCTGAGTCAATGAATCATGTCCAGGCTGCTCAGTTGCTGTTCAATGAAAACTAATGAGCAAAGCTCCAGATTTGCATTTCTATAGTGCCTTATATACTTCTTGGGGATGTCCCAACAGTTTTTGTAGCCCAATTAAGTGTCTTTTAAAATAAAACAAAAGCTGGAAACACACTACTGGTCAGGCAGTATCTGTCAAAGACAGAATTAATGGGCCAGATGGCGGTTCTGACGACCCAGGAGTTTCATGGAGAACTGTGGAATGCACGCCAGCACGTTTTTGAGATCTGTACTGCCGAATACGCACACCTCTCCTCTCATTCTTTCCTCGGACATGTCAACGAGTGTCCTCCATAATGTGCTCCACGTCACAGGGAGGCTGGATAATAATAATAATAATAATAAATTTTATTTAATGGGCGCCTTTCAGACATCTCAAGGACACCTTACATAGTAATCGGAATAACATATAATCGGAATATAACAAGTAATAAAGACATCACAGAGACACAAATTAAAAACAGAATTCAATCCAAAAACAGAAAATCAAAAACACAGTGTGAAGAGAGAGCAGCGGCAGCCAAAGCGCGCCAGCGTCCACTCTCGCTTCACGGCAGCCATCTTGGACACAGACCTACAGGACTACAATTAGACAAATAAACCATCCCCCCACAGTGGATAGCACTGTGGAGGAAGGCACAATGTCCAGTCCCCACCCCATGTTCACCCCAAAGTCAGGCCTATTGAGGCCACTGCAATTGCCTCTACGGAGGCCCGATGTCTCTGGCCGTTCTCACCGGGTGGTCTTGCCCCGGCGTCGGGAGTGTCCTTTCGGCGGCTGGGCCACCTGGAACGGCCGCTTCCTGGTTGGAGCCCGCGGCTCCCGATGAAAAAGTCGGCGCCGCCTCTCCGCACCGCCGCCTCTCCGCACCGCCGCCTCTCCGCTCCGCAGACCCGCAGCCCGGAGATGTTGCTCTCGGCGGTCCAGCTCGCCAGAGCTCCAGCGCGGCGACCCAGGCAAGGCATCTTCATATCTGGCTCCTCAGCTTTAAGCCTGACTGAGGTGGAAAATCTACTGCAGCCCCATTCATTTTAAAAGGGTTACTGGAATTCACTTAAAAGCCAAGTGATGAAGTTTTAATTTCTTTCACTGTACAATATTTTATCTTAATTACAGCTATTTAATTAAATATTTTATTTTGTAATTTGAGATCTTTAAATTAAAAAAATGAATTTTAAATTGTTTTTAAATGTCTCTTATTATCGTTTCAGGCAGACAGAGTGATGATCAGGGCCAGTCACCATTCGCAGCTCAAACCTCCGGCAATAAAGATAATTGGGAGTTTTAGTTTATTTAGAGACACCGTGGAAATAGGCTGCTCGGCCCACCAGGTTGGTGTGAGCAATGATCACCTGCTACACTAGTTCCATCCTATACATTAGGGTCAATTTACAGAAGTCAATTAACCTGCACATCTTTGGGTTGTGGGAAGAAACGGAGCACCTGGAGAAAGCCCACATGTTTCACAGGGAGAACGTGCAAACTCCGTACAGCCAGCACCCCCGAACCCCCAGCAGGCAGAGTCAGGATCAAACCCGGGTCTCTGGCACTGTAATGGGCCTGTCCCACTTACACTACTTTTTCAGCGACTGCCGACACCCGTCATAGGTCGTTGCAGGTCACCGAAAATGTTCAACGTGTTGAAAATCCAGCGGCGACCAGAAAGACGCTACGACTCTTTGGGCGACTGAGGAGACGACTCACGACTATATAGGCGACACCATGGCGACATGTCGTGGGTTGAAGCCTGTATGGTCGTGAGTAGTTGCCCAAAGAGTCGTACCTTGTTCTGGTCGCCACTGGATTTTCAACATGTTGAAAGTTTTTGGCGACCTGCAACGACCTATGACGGGTGCCGGCAGTCGCCAAAAAAGTGGGGTAAGTGGGACAGGCCCATAAGACAGCAACTCTACCGCTGCACTACTGTGGAAGTGAATGGTTGGGGCAGCCACAGAGTACAGAGAGAGGCAAGCAATGGCAAAGGTTGGATCAGACGGAGAATAATCCAACTCGTGGTTTCAGGTCAACGAACTTCTATCAGGGTCTGATAGAAGTTATAAAGTTCTGTGAGAGGGTAGATAGTCAGAACATCTTGCCTTGGGTGGAAATGTCAATACTAGAGGATGTAAAGACATACTGAAGAATAATGAAGTGTAGATGCTGGATCTTGCGCAAACCAGAAAGCGAGTCAGGCAGATTCTGAGAAAATGGATAGGTGATATTTTGAGTCGGGACTCTTCTGCGGGCATAACTTTAAGGTCAGAGGGAGCAGTTTTATTTTATATAGTGGTAGGTGACACGATTGTGCTGACAGGAATGGTGGTGGAAGATATAATAGTGGTGTTTCAGAGACATTTGGATACACACGTGATATCCAGTGATATGGAGTGCATGCAGGCAGAATGGATTAGTTTAATTAGGCATCACGTTTGGCACAGATATCATGGGCCAAAGTGGCTTTTCTGATGCTATACTATGTCCTATGCATGATAAGATACGCTATCCGTGCCAGCGCTGGGGTCTTCTGGTTTTGTTTCAAATTTCCTGTGTCCATAAAATGTTGTCCCTGCATCAGAATTTTTCAAAATATTGTCACTGTCGTAATGTAGTAACAGCTAATTTGCACAATGAGTTCCTTTATGCAACAATGTAATAAAAGATCAGCAATCCTATCTTTGAGATGTTTCTTTGAGATATAAGCATTGGCCTGGACGTCAGGGAGAATTCTCCCTGCTCTTGTTTGAAAGAGTGGCACAAGATCTCTTACTGAGCGGTTGACATGTCCGGTGAAAGACACCATCTCTGTCAGTTCACCTCTCCCTGAATGCTGGCAGAGTATTAGCCTGGAGTTATACACTCAAATCTCTGAAGTGAGATCAAATCCTGGTCTTCTGCCCCATATGTTTCACGTCGCTCCTCATTGTTTGTTTGTCTCTCACACATACATACACACACACACAAGCACACGCACATGCACACACACACACACTCAGCATCATAATTCTGTTGGAGGTGATGTCAGGAAATCCTTCAGAGGGGTGAACCCCCGAAAAGCACCTGGACCTGATGGTATACCCGGCCGTGTTCTAAAAACCTGTGCGGACCAACTGGCGGGAGTTTTTACGGACATTTTCAACCTCTCACTTCTGAGGTCTGAGGTCCCCACCTGCTTTAAAAGGGCATCAATTATACCGGTGCCCAAGAAGAGTAAGGTGACCTGCCTCAATGACTATCGACCAGTGGCACTAACGCCGGTGGTGATGAAGTGCTTTGAGAGGTTGATCATGGAGCAAATCAACTCCTACATCGACAAAAACCTGGACCCACTGCAGTTCGCATACCGCCTCAACAGATCAATGGTGGATGCGATCTCGCTGGCCCTCCACTCCGCACTGGACCACTTGGACAACAAAAACTCATATGTCAGGCTGTTATTCATTGATTACAGCTCGGCATTTAACACAATCATCCCCTCCAAACTGGTTACCAAACTCGCAGAACTGGGTCTCTGCGCATCCCTCTGCAACTGGATCCTCGACTTCCTCGTCCACAGACCACAGACCACAGTTCGTATTGGTGGAAATGTGTCAGCCTCAATAACAATCAGCACGGGAGCACCTCAAGGCTGCGTGCTCAGCCCCCTGCTTACTCACTCTATACCCATGACTGCGTAGCGAACCACAGTGCGAACTCCATCATCAAGTTCGCTGACGACACCACTATTGTGGGGCGTATCACTGATGGGGATGAGTCAGAGTACAGAAGAGAGATCGAGCAACTGTCCATATGGTGCCAGCGCAATAACCTGGCCCTGAACACCAGCAAAACCAAGGAACTGATTGTGGACTTTGGAAGGAGTAGGAGGGGGACCCACAGCCCCATTTATATCAACGGGTCGATGGTTGAAAGGGTCAAGAACTTCAAATTCCTGGGGGTGCACATCTCTGAAGATCTTTCCTGGTCCGAGAACACTAACGCAATTATCAAAAAAGCTCATCAGCGCCTCTACTTCCTGAGAAGATTACGGAGAGTCGGATTGTCAAGGAAGACTCTCTCTAACTTCTACAGGTGCACAGTCGAGAGCATGCTGACCGGTTGCATCGTGGCTTGGTTCGGAAATTTGAGCGCCCTGGAGAGGAAAAGACTACAAAAAGTAGTAAACACTGCCCAGTCCATCATCGGCTCTGACCTTCCTTCCATCGAGGGGATTTATCGCAGTCGCTGCCTCAAAAAGGCTGGCAGTATCATCAAAGACCCACACCATCCTGGCCACACACTCATTTCCCTGCTACCTTCAGGTAGAAGGTACAGGAGCCTGAAGACTGCAACAACCAGGTTCAGGAATAGCTACTTCCCCTCAGCCATCAGGCTATTAAACTCTGATTATTAGCAACCACTTTCTGTTATTTGCACTACCAGTTTATTTATTCATGTGTGTATATATTTATATCATGGTATATGGACACATTTATCTGTTTTGTAGTAAATGCCTACTATTTTCTGTGTGCTTAAGCAAAGCAAGAATTTCATTGTCCTATACAGGGACACATGACAATAAACTCACTTGAACTTGAACTTGACTTGAATTTTGGCCTGCTGAATCCATGCCAGCACTCTGTAGTGGAATCCTCTTTGTGACATTCTCACTCAATCTTGGTAACCCTGCAAGTTCCCTTAAATTTGTTTCCAGTTTCCTTTGTAATCATTGATCATCTCTGCTTCCATCAGCCTAGTAGGCAACGTTCCAAGTCATTACCCTTCGTTGCATGAAAAAGGTTCTTCCTCACGCCCCCCCCCCTATCTTTCGACCACAACCGTATAAGGTATCTGCACCCCAGTCATTCCATCAGGAAGCAGGAACTGCTATTTCTTGTCTTCCTTATCTAAGCCCATTGTAATCTCGTAACCCTCTGTGAAATCTCATTTTGACCTCCATTGTATCGTGGGAAACAACATAACTTCAACAGCCAAATGCCATCCCTCATCCCCAAAAGCATTTTGGAAAATCTCTATCTCTCTACACATTATCCGGGCCTTCATTTCCTTCTTAAAGTGTCCAGAAACTGGATGCAATAATCAGGTTGGTGGTATTCAGAACTGAAGTATAACTTTAAAAAATACACTCAGTGCTGGAGTAACTCGACGGGTCAAGAAGCATCCCTTGAGAACATGGATAGGTGACTTTTTGGGTCAGGACCCTTCTTGTGTACTTCTTCTGGATTTCTGCTTAGTACCACTGCTGATGAAGCCTGAGTGCCCATGTGCTTTGCTAACTGTTCTCCCACCTTCAGAAGATCTATGCACGTGAACCGTCTATTATTGCACACTTTAGATCATGTATCATGATGGCTTTATAAACTCGTTCCATTCTTTATGCCAAAATACATTGCCTGACAACGATCCTATATCTATATCCACTTCTGACTAAGGACACTGGGATTACAGTATTGGGCCACACATATGGAGAGGGTGAAGGTTGCCAACCTTACCTGGGCATATTCCTGGAGATTTAATCGCATGACATTGCATGGGGGCAGGTGTCAGCCATATTCCTCCTCACACCAGTGCCACCATTCAAAATTACCACGTCTGCACTGATCTTGGCCTCGACTCCACTTTTCTGCTGAATCCCCGTAACTCCCCATTCCTCTGTCGCCCTAAAATCTATCTGTCTTGGCCTTGAAAAGGTTCAATAATTCAGACTGCATATCTTTCCCAGGCAAACAATTACATAGATTCATGAATGTCTGAGAAAATACATATATCCGCATAATCTTAAAAGGGCAACTCCTTATTCTGAGATATCACCGTGGCTCCGGTTCCAGAGGTGAAGCATTCTCTAGCATATCACGCCCCATCAGAATCTTTTATGTTTCAACAAGATCACATCTCATTCTAAACATTACCGAGTAGAGGCTCAACTTTTCCACATAAGAAAGCTCCGTCATCCCAGGAGTCAGCCTAATGAATCTTATATGAACTGCCTCCAGAATAAGTGTAGCCCTCCTTAAATAAGGAGACCAATATCTATCTTGTTTTCTTGCCTCAAACTGCTCATTCCCCACACATCAGTTACGCACAGTGCCTTCCAAAGACCACTTGGAAAAAAGATCAAACCTTATGTCGTCCAACTTCATCCATCTTAACCTTTAATTAAACCTAACCCTAACCAGGGATGAAACCAGTGAGCACCAGAGGGACATTTGTCCACAAAATGACACCCTAACCCAACCTCTATTATTTCTATTAAAAAAATCCTCAAAGATATTGAAAGTAGAATCCCAAATAGGAACTTCTGGTAGCATTCAGCAGGTCAGACAGCATCCATGGAGAACAGTCAATACTTCAGTTTGAGATCACTTTGTTAAAGCATGGAATAATCTCCACTATAGTTACCCAACCAGATGCAACTAAATTTAAAGTAGCTCTTTCTTCCCAATAACCCTTTCTGGCTTAAGCCCTCCCTTCACCACCTCCAGTTTAAATTCCATTTGGAATATTTTGGAGGACCAAGAAACCAAGAACCAAGAACTAGAAGATTGAGACTACATGTTTTAAGTGCAGGGGGATGGGGAGAACACTTTGAATCTGGCGATAAGGTGCCAATGTTGTCAAGGTAACAATTATATTAAAAACTGGCAGATTGAGATAGGAGAAAAGAGAAGTTTGTTAAAACATAAAAAAATCTCCACATCTGTGGAGAGAAATAAAATATGAGTTGTTCGGTTTATCATTAAGTCGCGTGTTGGCTACATTTCCTGTTGGAAGATGAGATGCTGCTGCTCGAACTTATCTTGAGAATCTTTGGAGCAATACAGGAGACCAGACAGGTGAGAGCAAGAGTGCAGCCGACAGGTAACTGGAAACTCATGATCACCCTTTCAAAACACCCTTGAACTGTGGTGTTCTGCACAGTAGTCACCCAATCTGCAGCTCTGATATTGAGGAGTCCACATCGCAAGCACCAAACACTAATTTAGAAAGAGACATAATGGGGGAGTAACTCAGCGGATCAGGCAGCATCTCTGGAGTAATGTACATAGGTGATGTTTTGGGTTGGGATCCTACTACAGAGGAAGCGGGAGAGAAAGCTCATAAGGAATAGAGACCCAGCCTACTCAACCTCTCCCGAAAGCTCACACCCTCTAGTCCTGGCAACATCCTCGTAAATCGTCTCTGAACCCTTTCAAGCTTGACGATATCTTTCCTATAACATGGTGCCCAGAACTGAACACAATATTCTAAATGTGGTCTCACCAACGTCTTATACAACTGCAACATGACCTCCCGACTTCTATACTCAGTACTCTGACTGAGGAAGGACAATATGGCAAACGCCTTTTTGTCCACCTTATTTACCTGTGACTCTACCTTCGAGGAACCATGCACCTGCACTCCTCGATCCCTCTGCTCTACAACACTCCCCAGAGGCCTGCCATTCACTGTGTAGGTCCTGCCCTAGTTAGACATTCCAAAATGCAACAACTCACACTTCTCTGTATTAAATTCTATCAACCATTCCTCAGCCCGCCTGGCCAATCATATTACTGAATTAGGAATGCAAGAGAATTGGTGCTTCACCTGGAAGGACCATTTGTGTCCCTGGCTGTTGGGAAAGAAAGAAAGGAAAAGTTATTACATTCCTTGCAAGTGGATGGGAAAATGCCATAAGAAGAGGGATAGCACATTCCAGCATGTGGATCTTGGGGGGGAGATAGCAGGAGGATGTCTTAGGCTTGCGGACTATTAGACTGGAGGATGTAGAGGGAAGATCTCTCAAGGAAATTAGGTCAGTTTCTGTCTGGGGAAGCAATGGCCTGACATTCAGAGAGGTCATGGACCGAGAAGCTGCGAAGAGATGTATGGGACCTGACATTCAGCTTCCGCTAAGTAAAGGTCAAGTCATCAAACATCAGTTTTCATCACCCTGCTGCAGAAAGGACGCTGTTTAGGTGGAAAGAGTGCAGAGAAGATTCACAAGGATGTTGCCAGGACTTGAGGGCCTGAACTATAGAGAAAGGTTGGGACTTTATTCCTTGGAGCGCGGGAGAGGTGATCTCAACGAGGTGCACAAAATCATGAGGGGAATAGATGGAGTGAATGTACAGAGCAGATTTGTGTAAAATTGGGTCGCTGATGGTTGGCATGTACTCAGTCGGCCGAAGGGACTGATTCTATTACATCTTGAAAGACCATCAAAAGGCAAGCCCTTCCTTCGAGTTAAATAATTTCTTACAACGCTCTGATTCAAACAACATTATCAATGAGCCACAGCTAATAATTAAGTCAGCGTTGCAATTCCTTGAATTCTGTTTCTCTCCTTTGCCTCCATGAATGGAAAACCACTGACGTGTGGTGGATTGATGAATATTTGAAATGGTTGATGCTGGCATCAGCTTCAGTATGGAGTCTGCCAGGAGCAAAATTCCTAGATCAGACAAAAAAAATTAAAGCTCCACAATGCTACCACCGCCCACTCCACCACCCTTATCCAAGCCATTCAAACCCCTGTGGAGACCTGACAGAGCAAAGGCTTCGGGAAAACGATTGCTATCTGACTGCACTAACTCAATAGGCCGAGGTCTGCCTTTGAAGGAGCAAACACTGTTCTTTTGTGCTTGCCTTAACTCTTTTGTGCTTTCAATAGTGAGGACAATAGACTTCTTCATCAGTTAAAAGACCTCACAGGTGCGGTTGAGATTAAAGATGAATCTCTTGCCAGCTTTTTTGGTGTTATCAGTTTGGTTAGATCACAGACCCCCATCCGACAGGTTTCAAAGGGCGGATGACTTCATAATCTTCCAATGGCATATAACACTTAGGCCAATGAAAGAAAGAAAAAAAACACTTGACTTTCATTTACGCATTTTATGATGTAAACATAGAAACATAGAAAATAGGTTCAGGAGTAGGCCATTCGGCCCTTCGAGCCTGCACCGCCATTCAATATGATCATGGCTGATCATCCAACTCAGTATCCTGTACCTGCCTTCTCTCCATACCCGCTGATCCCTTTAGCCACAAGGGCCACATCTAACTCCCTCTTAAATATAGCCAATTCAATTCAATTCAATTCAACTTTAATGTCATTGCACAGATACAAGTATGGGTACAACGAAATGCAGTTTAGTGTCAGTCCGTAGTAATAGTGCAATATAGAAATAAAAAATACAGAATAAGCAAACAATGTGGACGGAGAGACTGGAGAAATCTATCGGCGGGACTCCGAGTTCAGCAATGTGATAGTGTTGTTGTAGAAGCTGTTCCTCATCCTACTAGTACGAGACCTGAGGCTCCTGTACCGCCTCCCTGATGGGAGGAGGGCAAACAGTCCATGGTTGGGGTGGGAGGGGTCTTTGATGATCTTCCCGGCCCGTCTCAGACACCGTTTTCGGTGGAGGGCATCCATGGCAGGGAGCGGGGCACCGATGATGTACTGAGCGGTTTTCACCACCCGTTGTAGTGCCTTCCTGTCCGCTACGGTGCAACTGCTGTACCATACCGTGAAGCAGGTGGTCAGGATGCTTTCGATGGTACAGCGGTAAAAGTTGGTCAGGATCTGGGGGGACAGGTGAGCTTTCTTGAGCCTCCTCAGGAAGTAAAAGCGCTGCTGCGCCTTTTTGATCAGCTTGGAGGTGTTGAGGGACCAGGACAGATCCTCCGAGATGTGTACCCCGAGGAATTTGTAGTTGGAGACACGCTCCACCTCAGTCCCGTTTATATGGATGGGGGTATATCTGCCCCCTCTGACCTTCCTGAAGTCGACAATAATTTCCTTCGTCTTCTTGGAGTTGAGGACGAGGTTATTGTTGGCACACCAGGTTGTCAGGTGCTGGACCTCATCCCTGTAGGCTGACTCATCGTTGTCACTGATCAGTCCTACCACCATGGTGTCATCGGCAAATTTAATGATGGCGTTAGAGCCATTCTTAGGGATGCAGTCATGGGTGAAGAGGGTGTAGAGAAGAGGGCTGAGCACACAGCCCTGTGGCACGTTCAGTGTTATAGTGGAGGAGGTGAGGTAGTTGACCCTAACAGACTGTGGTCTGTTAGTGAGGAAATCCAGTGTCCAATTGCAGAGGGAGGTGGAGATGCCAAGCCCGCTGAGTTTGGTGATCAAGCTGGCGGGGATGACAGTGTTAAAGGCGGAGCTGAAATCAATGAACAGCATCCTGAAGTAGGTGTTATTGCTGTCCAGGTGGGTCAGGGCAGAGTGTAGGGCCGCCGATATGGCGTCCTCTGTAGACCTGTTGGGCCGGTAGGCAAACTGATGGGGGTCCAGTGTGGGGGGGAGGCTGGCTTTGAGGTGAGCCAAGATCAGCCGCTCAAAGCACTTTGCAATGACAGGGGTGAGTGCCACTGGGCGGAAATCGTTGAGACTCCCTGTAGCTGACTGTTTGGGCACTGGCACAATGGTTGATGTCTTGAGGCAAGTGGGGACAACACCCTGGGCCAGTGACAGATTGAAAATGTCAGTGAAGACCAGGGATAGTTGTCCAGCACATGCCCTGAGCACCCGCCCGGCTATGCCATCGGGGCCGGCAGCTTTGTGCTCATTCACCTTGCTCAGTGCATCTTGTACAGCAGAGGTGGAGAGACTGAGGGGTTGTTCATTCAGGAACTTTGATGGCTGGAGTTTTGTTGTTCCGGTCAAAGCGAGCATAGAAATGGTTTAGCTCGTCAGGAAGGGAGGCGTTGTCTGGGGGGGGGGGGGGGGGGGGTTAACTTTCTGGTAATCGGCAATGGATTTGATTCCTTGCCACATGCGCCTGGGGTCGGAGTTGTTTTGGAAATGCTCCTCAATCCGCCGTTTGTGATTGAGTTTGGCATTCCTAATTCCCTTTTTCAGATTGGCCCTGGATGAGCTGTATCCCTCAGCGTTGCCAGATCTGAAAGCGGCATCGCGAGCCTTCAGTAGGAGTCTGACCTCCCTGCTCATCCACGGCTTCTGGTTAGGGAAGGTCTTTATCTCTTTGTGGGTAGTGACGTTATCAGTGCAGAATTTTATATAGTCCATAACTGTTGAGGTGTATGAGTTGATGTCCACTTGGGAGTTAAAGGTGGCCTGGGTGGCAAACAGACTCCAGTCTGTCTGCTGAAACTGTTATTGTAAAACAGAGACAGCCCCCTCAGGCCAAACCTTCACTGTCCTCACGGTAGGTTTCACACGTCTGATCAGAGGTGTGTATTTGGGGAGCAGGAACAGAGAGAGGTGGTCAGACTGACCAAGGTGGGGGAGGGGGATGGCTTTGTAGGCTTCAGTAATATTAGTATATACTAAGTCCAGAATATTGTTTCCTCTGGTTGGGCAGGAAACATGCTGATGGAACCTGGGGAGTACAGTTTTAAGGTTGGAGTGGGTGAAATCACCCGCAACAATAAATGCCCCCTCTGGGTGTGCAGTTAGTTGTTTGCTGATAGCAGCTTGCAGCTCTTCCATTGCTAGCCTGC
>NC_045993.1:8358893-8363893 GCF_010909765.2 Amblyraja radiata | reverse complement strand
AGCTCTCTCTTGAAAGCATCCAGAGAACCGGCCTCCACCGCCCTCTGAGGCAGAGAATTCCACAGACTCACCACTCTCTGTGAGAAAAAGTGTTTCCTCGTCTCCGTTCTAAATGGCTTACCCCTTATTCTTAAACTGTGTGGACCCTGGTTCTGGACTCCCCCAACATCGGGAACATGTTTCCTGCCTCTAGCGTGTCCAAACCCTTAATAATCTTATATGTTTCAATAAGATCCCCTCTCATCCTTCTAAATTCCGGAGTGTACAAGCCCAGCCGCTCCATTCTCTCAGCATATGACAGTCCCACCATCCCGGGAATTAACCTTGTAAACCTACGCTGCACTCCCTCAATAGCAAGAATGTCTAACTCGTGGATGGCCAGCTTGGCCAGGCCAAGCCTGATTACAGTGGTGGGACTCTGGCAGAGCAGCACTCCCTCAGTACTACCCCACTGACACTGTAGTGTACATCAACAGGCAGGATACTGACTATGTGCAGGCAGATGGGATAAGTTGGTCAGCGCAGATCTTAATGGGCCGAAGGGCCTGTCCCTGCGCTCCACTGTTTAGTTTAGCTTAATTTAAAGTTACAGCGCGGAAACAGGGCCCTTCGGCCCACCAGGCCCACACCGACCAACGATCCCCGCACATGAACACTATCCTACACCCACAACACACTAGGGACAATGTTTTACATCCTACAAGCCTGCACGTCTTTGGAGTGTGGGAGGAAACCGAAGATCTCGGAGAAAACCCGCGCAGGTCACGGGGAGAGCGTACGAACTCCGTACAGACAGCACCCGCAGTCGGGATCGAGCCAGGGTCTCAGGCGCTGCATTCGCCGTAAGGCAGCCGCTGCGCCACCGTGCCGTCCTAGATGATGGCAGCGGTGGGATTCGAACCCACGCCCCGCAAAGAGACTGGAGCCTTAATCCAGCGCCTTAGACCGCTCGGCCACGCTACCAGTATACACTCTATGTTCTACTAGTGTGGACTGGGCTTGATTTTTAAGGTGACACTTGCAGTCCCAGAATCGGAAGAGGGAAGCTGGGCTGAATAAGCGTCAGGAAGCGTTCCTGGAGAACGTGGATAGGTGACCAGATTCTGCAGTTCCTTGTTTCTTTGTGCCTTTTTTTTGTAAACCAGCATTTGCAGTTCCTTGGTTCAGATCAGATAGGAGCAGAATTAGGCTATTGGATCATCAAGCCTACTCCGCCATTCAATCATGGCTGATCTATCTCTCCCTCCTAACAGGGGAGGAGAGAGAGATGGAGGGGAGGAGAGGAGAGACACCGAGAAAAAGAGGGGAGAGAGATAGAGGGAGTGGTAAAGAGAGAGAGGGAGAGAGATGGAGGGAGAGATGGAGGAGTGTGGGCTGCGGGAGGGAGGAGGGGAGGAGGGGGGGTGGGGAGGGAGAGAAAGAGAGAGGGAGAAATAAAACATTTAGTGAACATTATGAATTGAGTGAAGGTGAGCGGGAGGGAAGGAGAGATGGAGGGAGAGAGGGAGAGGGAAAGTTAGAAAAGAGGTGGGTGAGAGAGACAGAGAGAAAGGAGAAGGAGAGGGAAAGATAGAGGAGAGGAGGGGGAAAGAGAGAAGGAGGGAGAGAGGCGAGGAGAGAAGATGAGTGGAGAGGGCAGAGAGAGAGAGAGAGAGGAGAGAGGGAAAGATAGAGTAGAGGAGAGGGAGAGAGAGGGTGACAGAGAGAGAGGAGAGGGAGAGGAAAAGATAGCGGAGAGGAGAGGGCAGAGAGAGGGACAGAGAGAGAGCGAGGAGAGAGGGAAAGATAGAGGAGAGGGGACGACAGATGGCACAATGGGCTAAGTGTTCGGCTGGCGACCGGAAGATAGCCGGTTCGAATCCCGCTTGGAGTGCATACTGTCGTTGTGTCCTTGGGCAAGACACTTCACCCACCTTTGCCTGTGTGTGAATGTGTGAATGTGTGAGTGATTGGTGGTGGTCGGAGGGGCCGTAGGCGCAGATTGGCAGCCACGCTTCCGTCAGTCTGCCCCAGGGCAGCTGTGGCTACAGAAGTAGCTTACCACCACCGAGTGTGACTGAGGAGTGCATGAATAATGCGATGTAAAGCGCCTTGAGTATTAGAAAGGCGCTATATAAATCCCATCCATTATTATTATTATTATTATTGTTGTCACGTGTACCGAGGTACAGTGAAAAGCTTGTTTGTTGCGTGCTATCCAGTCAGCGGAAAGACAATACATGATTACAATCAAGCTGTCCACAGCGTATAGATACAGGATAATGGGAATAATGTTTAGTGCAAGATAAAGTCCAGTAAAGTCCGATTAAAGATAGTGTGAGGGTCTTTAATGAGGTAGATGGTTGGTCAGGACCGCTGTCTAGTTGGTGATAGGATGGTTCAGTTGCCTGATAACAGCTGGAAAGAAGCTGTCCATGAAGGTAGACAAAAGTGCTGGAGAAACTCAGCGGGTGCAGCAACATCTATGGAGCAAAGGAAATAGGCAACGTTTCAGGCCGAAACCCTTCTTCAGACCTGAATCTGGAGGTGTGCGTTTTTGCACTTCTGCACCTCTTGCCCGATGGGAGAAGAGGGAATGTCCAAGGTGAGACTGGTCCTTGGTTGTGCTGCTGGCCTTGCCGAGGCAGCGTGAGGTGTGGATTGAGTCAATGGAAGGGAGGTTGGTTTGCGTGATGTTCTGGGCTATATCTGCAATTAATTCTCTGCAATTTCTTGCAGTCTTGCATGGAGCTGTTCCCAAACCAGACTGTGGTGCATCCCGATAAAATGCTTCCTAAGGCGCATCTGTAGAAGTTGGTGAGAGATGCCGCCTGGCCCCCTTGAGTTACTCCAGCACATTACAACTTTTTTCTTTGTAAGCTGGTCTCTATTGTGTTCGGCTAGTGACAGGATACTGCTTTCGTTCTTGAGGCAGCGCTATGGAGAACCAACAGTAGGTGTCACTGTTGTGCCCAGGAACACACAGTGGCTGCAGGAAGTCCAATGCAGAAAGTGCATGCCCTCTGCTGCAGCCAAGGTTGGCTCTGTGGGTAACACAGTCACAGGAAGGAGGCGCAGCGGTAGAGTTGCTGCCTCACAGCGCCAGAGACCCGGGTTCGATCCTGACTACGGGTGCCGGCAGTACGGAATTTGTACATTCTCCCCGTGACCCACGGGGGTTTTCTCCAGGTGCTCCTGTTTCATCCCAGTTCAAGAGACCTAAAGGTTTGTAGGTTAAAATGGCTTGTGTAGGATAGTGTTAGTGTCGTTGGTCGGCACGGACTCAGTGGGCCGAAGGGCCTGTTTCCGTGATGTAACTCTAAAGCAAACCAGACTAAATATTCATACAAATTCTCCGAATGATATGGCAAAGGTTTCTTTGGGGTCTCACAGCATGGGAACCTGAGGCCCCAGTAGGTAGGATAGAATTATTTAATCAGAATCTCTCCGTATTTGTGACACCTTTTCCCTTACGATACTTCTCGTCTTTGTGTACGCGCACCACTGAAGTCTCAACGGGCCTCCCAATGAAGTTGGCATCCGGATGACAAAATCTCCCCCCCCCACAATTTTCATCCTTAAGCCCCTGTCCCACCGTACGAGTTAATTCACGAGTTCTCCCGAGCTTTCCCCTGACTCGAACTCGGAGAATGTCCGTAGCGGGTCCGTAGGAGTCCGTGGATGTCTCGTAGCGGCTCGTACGAGTAAAAAGTAACAATTTCTTTCATCACGAGTATTTTTTTAACTCGTGGACATTTTTCACAGTGTTGAAAAAAAAGTCACGAGTTTACCGGATTTCCCGAGCACCTACCGTTACTCGTACGAGCCGCTACGAGACATCCGCGAACTCCTACGGACCCGCTACGGACATTCTCCGAGTTCGAATCGGGAAAACTCAGGAGAACTCTTGAATTACCCCGTACAGTGGGACAGGCCCTTTACCTTGGAAGCCACAGAGTAAAGTGTCACCCTCATCTTCGGGAGAGTTAATCTGCATTATTTAATTTGGTTTTGGTAGTGGAAAAGGCATCTTGTAAACCCCAAAGAATATATAGAACAGCGCATCACAGGAACAGGCCCTTCGGCCCACAATGTCCGTGCCGAACATGATGCCATGTTCTACTTGGGGCGGCACGGTGGCACAGCGGTAGAGTTGCTGCCTTGCAGCACCAGAGTCCCGGGTTCGATCCTGACCATGGGCGCTGTCTGTACGGAGTTTGCACGTTCTTCTCCTTGCCCACTTGAGTCTTCTCCGGGATCTCCGGTTTCCTCCCACATTCCGAAGACGTACAGGTACGTAGGTTAATTGGCTTCGGTAAAATTGTGAATTGTCCCCAGTGTGTGTAGGATAGTGTTTAGTGTGCGGGGATCGCTGGTCGGCGCGGACTCGGTGGGCCGAAGCGCCCGTTTCCGCGCTGAATCTCTAAACTAAACAACTCAGCCTGCATGTGACTTGCTCAACCCGACCAACATGTCCCATCTACACTAGTCCTACCTGCCTGCATTTGGCCCATATCCCTCTAAACGTATCCTATCGATGTACCTGTCCAAATGTTTTGATGGTCCCTCAACTATCTCTGCCTCAGAAGGCAGTGGAGGCCAATTCTCTGGATGCTTTCAAGAGAGAGTTAGATAAAGATAGCGGAGTCAGGGGATATGGGGAGAAGGCAGGAGCGGGATACTGATTGTGGATGATCATCCATGATCACAGTGAATGGCGGTGCTGGCTCGAAGGGCCGAATGGCCTACTCCTGCACCTATGGTCTATTGTCTATTGTTTAGAGATACAGGAAACAGGCCCTTCGGCCCGACAAACAGCGTTCCCAGCACACTTTCACTATCCTACACACACTAGAGGCAACTTACAATGATACCAGGCCTATTATAAACTACAAGCCTGCAAACGTCTTTGGAGTGTGGGAGGAAACCGGAGATTCTGGAGAAAACCCACGTGGTCACAGGGAGATCGTGCAAACTCCGTACAGACAGCACCCGTAGTCAGGATCGAACATGGTTCTCCG